>NC_045967.1:11652475-11679975 GCF_010909765.2 Amblyraja radiata | reverse complement strand
ATCGGATAAACGCACAGTCCTTTGCCCAGAGTAGGGGAATCGACAACCAGAGGACATATGTTTAAGGTGAGGGGGGAAAGATTTAATGGGAACCTGGGGAGTAACTTTTTTACACAAAGGGTGGTGGGTTTATGGAATGAGCTGCCAGAGGAGGTAGTTGAGGCAGGTACTATCGCAACATTTAAGAAACATTTAGACAGGTGCATGGATAGGGTAGGTTTAAAGGGATATGGGCCAAATGCAGGCAGGTGAGATTGGATATGGTTGGTGTGGGCAAGTTGGGTCGAAGGGCCTGTTTCCAGTGGCTGAGTTGATTGCGCCCCCAACAACCATCTTCCCTTAGGCAAGGTGCAATCCCACCCAATGGGACCTTTCCCCCCCAATTCCCGTTTACATAATTTCTACCAGGGCTTTTTTAATGCCTCGCAGGTCAAATACCACCTTGATTTCTCAGGTATTTAACGCACAGGTTAGTTAAAGGTATGACAGGCAACCTTCATTTGTTCTGTTTACAGGTACGATGCACAGGAATGCAGATCACATCACAACCGTTAAGTCATTATATCATCATGGGAAATGATTGAGTAATTCTATCCTCCCAGGAGAATCACTGAACGTAGAAAGTGTTCCATTAAGGATTTGATTTTCCGCTCATGTACTGACGGTGCATACATGATAGCAGAGATAGAGATAGAATCCTTTAGTGGCAATCCTATGTCAGTGTAGCCATCCCATCCCCACCGCCCCATCCTCTCACAAGTCAAGTCAAATCAAGTTTATTCGTCACATACACATACGAGATGTGCAGTGAAATGAAAAGTGGCAATGCTCGCGGACTTTTGTGCAAAAAGACAAACAAACAAACAACCAAACAAACTACAAACGGAATGGAACAGAATCACATATTCAGGTAAGACTGGGTTTCGGCCCGAAACGTTGCCTATTTCCTTCGCTCCATAGATGCTGCTGCACCCGCTGAGTTTCTCCAGCATTTTTGTGTACCTTCAGGTAAGACTTGATTTGTCTCACCCCAAGTCCAGGTATCATGCATAACATTTGATATCTGGTTCCTCGATTTTCTGACTAACAGATCACAATCAGTGAGGATAGGTGACAAATCACCCTCTACGATAATCCTCGACACTGGTGCCCCCGCAAGGATGCGTTCTCAGCCCTCTACTATACTCCTTATACACCCATGACTGTGCGGGCAAATACTAATCCAACTCAATCTACAAGTTGGCAGACGACACCACCGCAGTGGGCCAGATATGAAACAATGACGGGACGGAGTACAGAATGGAGATTGAGAACCTCGTGACAGCAACATTTCCCTCAGTATCAACAAGACAAAGGAGATTAGAATTGATTTCAGGAAGCAAAGCAATACATACACCCCAGTCTACACTGATGGCACCGAAGTAGAGAGGGTTGAATGCGTCAAGTTCCTAGGAATAAATATCTCGGATCGGTCACATTGAAGCTAAGGTCAAGAAAGCACATCGATGCCTCTACTTCCTTCGAAGACTTAGGAAGTTCAGTATATCCTCAATAACCCTCACCAACTTCTACAGATGTGCCATGGCAAGTATTTTATCGGGATGTATCGCAGTCTGGTTTGGGATGAGGTCCATCCAAGACTGCAAGAAATTGCAGAGAATTGTGGACCATCACGCAAACCAACTTCCTTTCCATTGATTCCATCTACACTTCACGCTGTCTTTGCAAGACCACCATCTTAATCAAGGGCAAGTTTCACCCCAGTCATTCCCTCGTCTCCCGTCTCCTACCAGGCAAGTGGAACAGAAGTGTGAAAACCCATATCTCCAGATTCAGGGACAATTTCCTCCCAGCTGTTATCAGGCAACTGGTCCGTCCTGCACCTGACCTGCCATCTACCTCATTGGAGACCATTTGTACTATCTTTTATCACACTTTATCAGACGCTGTCTTGCACTGAATGTTGTACCATTCATCCTTTATCTGCATACTGTGGACCGCATGATTGTAACCATGTCATCCAGTCTTTTCTTTGACTGGAAAGCACTAAACAAAAAGCCTTTCCCTGTACCTTGTATATGTGACAATAATAATCTAAACTAAACTCTTTGACTGCTTGGGCATCACAGTTGAGTTCCATCCTTTCCACATTTGGCATCCGTAAACAGTGCGTGGGAGTCAACAGGTGAAAAGTATCTACTGCCACAGAAGGGAGGCCAATTCAGTGAGAATAAAGGGCCTGTCCCACTTTCATGACCTAATTCACAACCATTTTTACTCGTGGACATTTTTCATCATGCTAGAAAAAACGCCCCGGCCTTACTTGATGCCACGAGTACCTACGACTAACATCACGGCCTGCTACGACCGACCTACGACCTACCTACGACCTTGTGACGACCATGCTGTGAGTATGAGTCAAGGGCAAACTCGGTAGAGGTCGTGAATTACGTTGTGAAAGTGGGACAGGCCCTTTAGATAGAGCTCTAGGGGCTAGCGGAATCAAGGGATATGGGGAGAAGGCAGGCACAGGTTACTGATTGTGGATGATCAGCCATGATCACAATGAATGACGGTGCATGCTCAAAGGGCCAAATGGCCTCCTCCTGCACCTATTTTCTATGTTTCTATATATTTTTCTAGGAGTCTACACAAAGAAGACTTCTATAGATTTACTTGATTGACCCAGTTCACCCTGTCTCTCGTGCGTGTCCAAACACTGAGGCCCAGTGAGTTTCTACTACCTCCTGTCCCAAAGTCAAAGGCTATCTGTAATTATAAAGGACAGAGTGGGTGCAGTGGAGCAGCTGGTAGAGTTGCTGCCTCACAGCGCCAGAGACCCTTGTTCGATCCTGACCCCGGGTGCTCTGGTTTCCCCCCACATTCCAAAGACGTGCGGGTTTGCAGGTTAATTGTCCCTCTGTAAGAATTGGATGCGAAATTGGAACAACATGGAACTGGTGTGAATGGGCGATCGATGGCCAGCATGGACTCAATGGGCTGAAGGGCCTGTTTCCATGGCTGTATCTCTAAACCTGCCTCAGATGAAGTCGCCACACACTGGGAGCAAAGGAATCTCCAATCAAAATATTTTTCAGGATAGTTTTAAGCTCTTGGAGGATGATGAAAGAACATAACCACATCAGCGAGATTTTCTTGCTTCCATCTTGTTGAAACTGCATCGAGTTACCCTAACTTAATGAGCATAGGTTTATTTAAGTAACAGAGTTTTTTTTACAGCAGAGTGCCCTGCTGCTGGACTGATTTTAATGTGTTTGCTCACACGGTGGGTCATCGGTGTTTAACCTTTAGCTGCAGAGAGAGCTATGCAGGCTTTGATTCTGCTTGATTGGTTCAATATTGAAAATTATATACTAATAAAATATTGATTTCTAATTTTGATTTCATGTTGGCCCTTCTTTGCTTGTCCCCAGGTGGTTGATAATAATTCTGGTTTACAGCGGGCTTGTGTTGAATGAGTGAGCAGAGCCTGTGAGCAGAGCCTCTGCCTCTTAGTAGAGTGTCGGGTCTGCAGCGCGCCGGGTTGATGTTGATAAGAGCAAGTCGTGCGGGGAACTTACTGCCTAAATGGCTTTCTGTTCTCCACAGCTCCCTGCAGACCCGTGCAATTTTCCCCGCGTGTCAGTTTATCAAAAGGCTCGGAGCATTGGGTTTCAGCTTCTGATTGTCAAGTCTGATCCTTGCTTCCTTTGAAAAGTCCAGCGCTCTGACCTCGCTACTGAAGTTCATCATATCAGAGTCTGTCTGGCTCTCTGTCCGTCTGTCGACTTCTGCCCTGTCCTTCCCAGTCTGAGAGCCACGTTATTAACTGCTTCTAAATATAGGGTTTTTTTTTAAATTAACCCATTGCTTATTGCTGACCCAAATCCTCGTCTTTTTTTAATCTTTACCATAAACAGCTATTTTCCTTACATTTTAAACCTCCCAACGCCGTGGCATTTCGAGGCTTGAATTCAATCCAGAGTACATCTGGCTGCCAACAGTATGCTTACACCAGGTGCTGTACTGTGCCCCAAGCTATTTTCCATTGAGTAGTTGGTGCCTTTTTAGACCAAGTTAGTCTGAGAAGCACAAAGGAGACTGGAGATAATATTTTCCCATCTAAACATTCTTATTAACTGATGTCCATCTGTTCTATTTTGGAAAGTTCCAGTCAAATTGCAAATATACTTGGATAAAGTGTGGTCTGAAATGTACAACTGTGTGTGGATGAGACCCGGGGTGCAGGGTGGAAGGGAATTATATAGAAAAGGAAACACACTGGACTGACCCGTGCTTTTTCTCAGCAGTGGGGGTCAGAAAGGTCGGCCTGTTGAACTGCTCCTGTTTTTTTGTTGTCTCTATTAGATTCTAGTAACGTGGTAATTAAAGACAGATTGCCCCAGTGTGGAGAGAGAGAGAGACCAGGGAGAGTTCACATCTATTCTCAACCTGTGGTAGCTGTGACTCTGTGGAGTTGCGCTATGGTGTACAATTCACTTCCTACTCTGGAGACAAGAGAGCGATTTTGAACCCGGCACTTTCATTCACACGGGCAACGCCGTGGTAGAGCTGCTGCCTCATGGCAACAGAGTCCCGGGTTCGATCCTGACCTTGGGTGCTGTCTGTGTGGAGTTTGGGCGTTTTCCCTGTGACCGCGTGGTTTTTCTCCGTGTGCCCCGGTCCCAAAGGCATGTGGGTTTGTAAATTATCTTATGCTGCTGTCCCACTTAGGAAACCTGAACGGAAACCTCTGGAGACTTTGTGCCCCACCCAAGGTTTCCGTGCGGTTCCCGGAGGTTCCTAGAGGTTTTTGTCAGTCTCCCTACCTGCTTCCACTACCTGCAACCTCCGGCAACCACCTGCAACCTCCGGGAACCGCATGGAAACCTTGGGTGAGGCGCAAAGTCCCCAGAGGTTTCCGTTCAGGTTTCCTAAGTGGGACAGGGGCAAATGTAGCGCTGGTGATCGATGGTCGGCACGGACTCGGTGGGCTGAAGGGCCTGTTTCCACGCTGTATCTCTAAACTGAACTAAACTAAACTAAGCCAAACTCTCAGTGAATATAAAAGTGCCTCAGTGTTCTCTGAGGACATTTGGACATGTTTATGGATCGGATAGGTTTAGAGGGATATGTGTCCTATGCAGGTACGTGGGACTAGTGTAGATGTGGCACCTTGGTCGGCATGGGCTGAAAGAATTGTTTCCGTGTTGTATGATTCCATGATAAGAATCACTTTGAATTTTTGAAGAAGGATCTCGACCCAAAACGTTACCTATTTCCTTCGCTCCATAGATGCTGCTGCACCAGCTGATTTTCTGCAGCATTTTTGACTACCTTTGATTAACTCAATAGCTTCCAAAGTGGCCAATGATTCATCAATGCCTATCAGAAGCAGGAATCTCACATCCTCCAGTCTTGGGATCATGGGATACATTTTTGCCGGGATCAGGGGAGTGCGGTATTGGAGCAATGGATTCTGCCAACAACTATTCCTGAACCCAAAAAGACAAAGGTGGAGTTTGAATCATCCAAACTTCTTATATATAGGGCTTGACAAAGTCAGAGTAGGGGTGATGTTCATTCCTGACTGTGATCTCTGGAATCAGGAGTCAAAATAGGGAGTGGGATGAGTGTGGGGAATCTTCCCAAGAGTTCTGTGAGAGTTCAGTAGTATATTTAAGGCAGGGATAGATGGAATTTTAGCTAAGGGATGATCTTATGGAGGCGTATAAAATGCGCAGTCTTTTACACAGTGCATGGGAATCAAGAACCAGACGACTTAGATATAAGGTGAGAAGGACAACATTTAATAGGGACCTGAAGGACAATGTTTTCACTCAGAAGGTAGTGGGTATGTGGAACGAGCTGCCAGAGGCAGGACTTTCATATGAAGAAAGACTGGATAGATTCGGCTTGTACACGCTAGAATTTAGAAGATTGAGGGGGGATCTTATAGAAACTTACAAAATTCTTAAGGGGTTGGACAGGCTAGATGCAGGAAGATTATTCCCGATGTTGGGGAAGTCCAGAACAGGGGGTCACAGTTTAAGGATAAGAGGGAAGTCTTTTAGGACCGAGATGAGAAAATCATTTTTTACACAGAGAGTGGTGAATCTGTGGAATTCTCTGCCACAGAAGGTAGTTGAGGCCTTGGTTATATTTAAGAGGGAGTTAGATGTGGCCCTTGTGGCTAAAGGGATCAGGGGGTATGGAGAGAAGGTAGGTATGGGTTACTGAGTTGGGTGATCAGCCATGATCATATTGAATGGTGGTGCAGGCTCGAAGGGCCGAATGGCCTACTCCTGCACCTATTTTCTATGTTTCTATGTTAGTTGAGGCAGGTACCATAACAACATTTAAGTGACACATAGACAGGTACATGGGAATGATAGATGTAGAGTGATATGGAAGAAATGTGGGCAAATGGGATTAACTTAGATGGGGCATCTTGGTTGGCATGAACAAGCTGGGCTAGGGCCATTTTTCCATGCTGTGTGACTCGACCACCCTATGACGCTATATTAAGAGAGGCGAGGGATCCGAGTTTCACGCAGGGACAGAACTGCTGAGGTTAAAATATCAGCCGGGAGATTAATGAGTGGCAGAATCGCCTGGAGAAGCCAAATGGCCTCTGCTTGCTTCAGCGTCTTATGTTCATTGCAATAGTGATGCTGATCATGTACAAAAAGTCTTGCATTTCCATTGCAACTTACAGGACCGTAATATGGTCCAAACAAAGTTCTCTTGATGTTGCAATGTGGGAAAGGAGTCGCCAATTTCCCCACAGAAGCCAAAGCCAATTTATAATGACATTGCTGATTATCCTGGAAAATGGTCCATCAATTGTAACTAACGAGATGAACAGCTGGTTGAAGTTTTTAAAGCTGCCCAGGAATTTAACGAGAACTATTCTCCTTCAAAATAGTGTTGAGCAATCTTGAGTGGGGAGTGAAGACCTTGGGTTTCTCATCAATAAAACTAGTGACGAATGGTGAACTGGGGCCCATTGTACAATTGAGAGGTAATAATAATGTCTGAAGCTTTATGTCTTTATGTCTTAATGGACGTAGCCCAGTCCATCACACAGACCAGACTCCATCTACACTTCATGCTGCCTCAGGAAAGCAGCCAGGAGCAAGGATCTTCGTTGGAATTCATTGCCATAGACAACTGTGGAGGCCAAATCAATGGATATTTATAATGTGGAGATTGATAGATTCTTGATTAGTATGGGTGTCAGGGGTTACGGGGAGAAGGCAGGAGAATGAGGTTGAGATTGACAGATAGATCAGCCATGATTGATGGGCCGAACGGCCTAATTCTGCTCCTATAATTTATGAACTTATGAACTTATCATTTTCACACCTCTTTTCATCTTTTTCCTGTTCTCATCGGGCAGAACACGCTTGAAAGCATGTACCACCCGCCTCAGGAATTGCTTCTTCCCCTCTGTTATCGGACTTCTGAACAGTTCTCCCAAGCTAGGTGTAGTCCCAGTCTTCCAATCTACCTCATTGTGGACATTGGACTTTTTCTCTGGAACTGTAAAGGGCCTGTCCCACTTTCCCGAGTTACTCACGAATTCTCCCGAGTTTTCCCCTTGATTCAATCTTGCAGAATGTCCATAGTAACAACTTGGCACTAAAGACCTCCAAGACCAAGGAGCTGATTATTGACTTCAGGAGGTCCCATACTGGAGAACACGCCCCAATCTCCATTTACGGGGAAAGTGTGGAGAGAGTGTCCAGCTTTAAGTTTCTGGGCACTCACATTTCAGAAGACCTCACATGGTCCACAAACACCGCCGCGCTGGTCAAAAAGGCACAGCAACGACTGTTCTTCCTGAGGACATTAAAAAAGACTGGTCTGCCCCAACAGCTGCTGACAACGTTCTACCGCTGCACCACAGAGAGCATACTAACGTATGGCATCTCTGTGTGGTATCTCAGCTGCACGGAGGCGGAGAGGAGAGCTCTTCAGCGCGTCGTCAACAGAGCGCAGCGGATCATCGGGACAGAGCTACCAGCCTTGGAGGGCATCTACCACACACGGTGCCTCAGGAAGGCCCTCAGCATCCATAAGGACTCATCACACCCCTGTCACGGTCTGTTTCAACTACTTCCCTCCGGCAGACGTTACAAGGCCTTCTACGCCCGAACCTCCAGACTCAGAAACAGCTTTATTCCCAGAGCTATAGCGGCTCTGAACCGGCCCTAATGAGTGCCCCCCCCCCACATACCCCCTTTGGACAGTCTCCCTCAGATGGTCACGTCAATCAATTCAGCTTGCTTATTTATGTATTGTATTTATTTACCTTTCTTGTACATCAGTGGAGCTGCACACTAAATCTCGTTGCACTGACGTGCAATGACAATAAAAGATATTATTATTATTATTATTATTATTATTATTATTATTATTATTATTATTATTATTATTAGTGAGTCCGTAGGAGTCCGTAGATATTTCGTAGCAGCTCGTAATGCCAGGCGTGGGTACTCAGGGCATCAGGTAAGTCGGGATGTATTTTCAGAATGTTGAGAAATGTCCATGAGTAAAAAATAAAATAGCCCCGAGTACCTTCGGCTGGCTATTACCGTAATTCTCCGAGTTTGAATCAAGGGGAAAACTCGGGAGAATTCGTGAGTAACTCTGGAAAGTGGGACAGGGGCTTAATGTTACACTGCTGTAAACTATATACTGCACTCAGTATTGTCCTTGTACACGGCTTGATTATATTTACGCATGGAATTATCTGATTCAATTGGACAGCATGCAGATAAAAAACTTTGCACTGTACCTCAATACAGTGCATAATTTAAAAATATGTAAATTAAACATTACATTACAATACATTACATTAATCATGTGTTGTCTTTCCGCTGACTTGATAGCACGCAACAAAAGCTTTTCACTGTACCTCTGTACATGTGACAATGAACTAAACTAAATTAACTAAACATATACACAACCACGCTGTCAGGTGTAAATTTGAGCACATTGTTCCAAAAATCCGAGCATGTAAATCAGGATTTGGTATTAAACGAACAAGCGCTTTATTCTAAAAACAGATAAATCAAACATAAGTAAAGCGTGAAGTGCCTGTACAGGTGACAATATTAAACCAATACCAATAATCCACAAAACTTTACAAGGGTGTCAAAGACTACAGTGACAATTTCTGGCTCACTTCTGGATGAATCTTATTCATTCTGAAGTAGATTATTGACCATCGGATAAGAAAGAATAACATGAGATGACCCGTTGATTTGATCTCTATAAGGGGAAGTTATGATGTACAGAAACTTGCAGTTCTAGCTCTGGTTCCAGACTGGAGTCATAGAGTCATACAACATAGAAACAGGCCCATGCTCACCATGATGTCCCATCCACACGTATGCCCATGTTTGGCCCATATCCCTCTAAACCAGCATTTCTCAATCTTTTTACCCTTGCGGAACCCTTGAAATCATTTTCATGTCTCAGGGAACCCCTACATAAAAATTATTATATATCTTTATTAATCTGTTTCTGTCTTTCATAAACGTAAAGTTCATAAGGCAATCATAATATAGTTTTCTGATAACTGGTTTAAGCAAAAAGTAACACGTTTTTCTCAAGTTTATTGACAATACAAAAAAAACTGAAATCAAACTGATTGTTCAAAACTGAAGCAAATAAAGGCAAACAGAAGAACTAACCTTGGAGGAGAGGGAGGGAGAGAGAGAGAAAGAGAAAGAAAACACACACAAACTTTTCATAAACCAACAAAAACGCATAAATAACCTTTTAATAAATTAACAAAAATGACCATAAACATACTTACATTTTTTAAATTCATATAACATCCCTAAATGATGGGTAAAAATTACTAAATAACGTGGGTGAATGAGGGACTGTACCTGCATGCCAGGAAGCACAGACAGGACTGATGGAGACCATGCATGCATCTGTACTCGAGTGAGTCAGTTGATGATACACAAATCTGTCACGTAGAGCTCTTGTCCACTGACCACTAAAGGCCATTTCACATTGGCGCCGTATAGACATCGCTAAATATGACGTCGTTAAATATGCTAAATAGATGTCGCTAAATATGCCGTACGTGTATAATAAAATTACGAATATGGAATTAAACACAAAAATGACTCAAAAATGCATTTACATATGATTAGCCTATTTATCACTATTTCTCTCGGAACCCCTAGCGACCTCTGGCGGAACCCTAGCGTTCCGGGGAACCCCAGTTGAGAAACGCTGCTCTAAACCTTGTTAGTCTGAGCAGATCAGTCTGAAGAAGGGTCTCGACCTGAAATGTCACCCATTCCTTCTCTCCAGAGATGCTGCCTGTCCCGCTGAGTTACTCCAGCTTTATGTGTCCATCTTCCCTCTAAACCTTTCCTATCCATGTACCTGTCTTTAGACTTTAGAGATCCAGTGCGGAAACAGACCCTTCGGCCCACCGAGTCCACACCAACCAGCAAACACCCCAAACACTAGCATTATCCTATACGAGGGACAATTTACAATTTTTACCAAACCAATTAATCTACAAACCTGTACACCCGGAGAAAACCTATGTGGTCACAGGGTTGACATACAAACTCTATACAGATGGCACCCGTAGTCAGGATTGAGGTAACTGGCGCTGTAAGGCAGCAACTCTACCGCTAAGCCACTGTGCCACCCTCAATCCATGTGCCTGGATAGCAAAGGTTTAGAGGGATATGGGCCAAATGTCTTACAATTGTTGTTACAATAATAGACATATATGGGGAATATAGATTGTGTAAGGATTTAACAAAGTGGCTACTTGCCTTGTCAAGGCAGGTGCTTGAAGTCTGTTGTTTGTGCTCACCATTTCCATGGAGATGAACGATCTTGTATCACAAGTACTTAGGTGTTAATCACAGTTTCAGAGCACAAGCTATCACCCCAACTTATCCATGTCACCCATGATGCCCGTTCGACGATATTCCCACCTGCTTGCATTTGGCCCATATCCCTGTAAACCTCTCCTCATAAGGTCATGTTAAAGGAGCAGGATTAGGACATTCGGCCCATCAAGTCTACTCCCCCATACAAGCATGGCTGATTTATCTCTCCCTCCTAACCCAATTCCCCAGCCTTCTCGTCATACCCGCTGACACGCTATACATGTAGCTGTCCTAATATCTGTTAAATGTTGGTCAATTCTTTTACTTTTATTGTGCATAGAAAATAATTGCCTTGGGTCCTGCCTCTCAGAGTGACCCTCTCTGATGACCCTCGGACTATCCTTGATCAGATTTTTGCTGGCTTTACCTTGCATGAAACGTTATTCCCTTATCATGTATCTGCACACTGTAAAGGGCTCGATTGTAATTGTGTATTGTCTTTCTGCTGACTGGATGGCACGCAACAAAAGCTTTTCACCTGACAATAAACCAAAAAGAACTGAACTAAACTGAACTGAGGAGATAATAAAAGAAATCACGACCAAGCTTCAAAACATGGTACAAGGACACTAAATGCAAATTAATCACGACATGCTCCCCGGGGTCATACTGACATCATGGACGGCATGACATCACAGTATGTCTCTGAACATTAGGTGGGAACAATGTGGCTGATCTCCCTTGTCAACAGCATGATAAAATATAGCTGCGATAAAGATGAACCTGCATCTTGATAATGCCTTTTACAAACTCGAATTGGCCAACGAAGAATGATTTAAAGTGTGGTCATTGCAGTAAAATGAGTGGCATGTTAGCTTCGATTGTGCATGAAAAGATCCCATAGTCAGCTATGACATTCGATCTCCTGCTTGTTGGTGATGTTAATTGAGGAATCATTTTGGCCGGGTCACCGGTGATTATTCCCTGAAAACAGTGGAACCTTTCACGGCCCCCTTCAAGGGTAATTGGAGACCCGGTCTAATGTCTCATCTGAAAAATGGCAACCCCACCACCCTCAGTTCCCTCCGCAATGATCAACGCAAACATTGCACACTGGAGTGAGCTGAGGTTCACCGTCACAGCTCTGCTGTTTTGCTCGCTCCCTCCCTCTCTTCATCTCTCTCTCACTCTCTCTCTCTCTGACACTCTCTGACTTTCTCTCTCGTCCCTCTCTCCCTCCCTCTCACCCCCCTTCTTCTCCCCTCTCTCTCTATCTCTCACTCTCTCTCACTCCTTTCTTGCCCCCTCTCTCTCTCCTTCTATCTCTCTCTCCTCCCCTCCCTCTCTCTGTCTCTCGCTCTCTCACAGAAACACAGACACAGACAGACACACCCTCTCTCACTGCCCTGAACAATCGAACAAACTATTGGCTTCATCACCAGTTTATGTCTGTGGCAACCCTGGCCGCGCCCTATCAGAGATATTCCCTCTGTCCTATCCACTCCTTTCCCACCCTCCCTGCAATGTAAAACAAACTTGTTTCGTTCACTCCTAATTCTGATATAAAGTCTAAAACTGGAAACATTTACTCTCTTCCTCTGCCCAATCTACGAAAGGAGGTAGGTACTATAACAGCATTTAAAAGACATTTGTACAGGTACATGGATAGGAAAGATTTAATGGGATACTAGACCTAGGGGGACCCGTTGGGTCCCGTCCCCTCAATGCGCGGTTGCGAGGGGGGGGGGGCCTGCAGCGTCACACACACACTAACCACCCCCCACACACACAGTTGGGGGGGGGGGAGATGGGGGGAGAGGGAGGGAGGGGGAGGGGGAGGGGAGGGAGGGGGGAGATGGGGGATATGAACCAAATGCAGGCAAATGGAACAAGCTTAGATGGATGGCCTTGGGTCAAATAGTCTGTTTCCATGCTAAGACTACGACTCTCCGTTAGAATGTCTCCTTTTCTCCATGTGTATATTCAATATAAATGTTGCACAATGTACACACACAAAACCCACGCTGAGAAAGGCAACCAGTTCTGTTCACACCTTGTCCTCTAAACAATGGCAAATGTTATTGGTTCTATGACGTTTTCTCTACCCGATCCTTGATCTATGACCAGCAACCGTTTAATCAGCCTACCGGCTCATGTGTTGCATATGTAATGTCCCCACCGCAGACATTGTTCCTCGTCATTATCCGCACCATCGCTTCTCCCCCTCCTCAAGGGTCCTCTCATTAATAGACACAAAATGCTGGAGTAACTCAGCGGGACAGGCAGTACAACGTCACCCATTCCTTGTCTCCAGAGATGCTGCCTGTCCCGCTGAGTTACTCCAGCTTTATGTGGCTACCTTTGATTTAAACCAGCATCTGCAGTTCTTTCCTACACGCCATCCCGTTAATCTTTCTTTTTGCCCCACTAATTCCCAGTGCTATCCATGGTGTGGGTCCATAACTCAAAACGGTTTCAACCTTCTTCCTTTTCCAGTCTTCATATCTGTGAAATGATGCTGCCTCCGTGGAACAATGAAACGATTGCCGTAGCACAGCCCGAGTTGCCAATTGTGAAGAAACCCCTTTAGCTGATTAAATGCCTAACTGGCAGTCCTTGTCCTCCATTTCAATACTTTTTCCTTCTTTTCTTACTGTACAGGCCAGCCCCGGGTCACGAACTCCCGACTTATTGTCAGCCGTGCTTTCCCTTAATATTATCTCAACTACAGATGGAGTGGCTGATGGGGGGGCTGGTCTGTGTTCAGTCCCGTATAAGCTTTAGTTTTGTCCTGTAAAGCATTACAGAAGATTGAAAAGATTGCCCTGGCAAGAGCACTAGCTGTGGTAAATCATCATTTAGTTTAGTTTGGTGTTCGAGATACAGCATGAAAACAGATCCTTCGTCCCACCGAGCCCACGCCGACCACGATCACCCGTACACTAGTTCCACGTTTCCCAGCCTCGCATTCTACGCATTCGGGGAAATTTACAAAAGCCAATTAACCTACAAACTGGCGCGTCTTTGGAATGAAACCGGAGCACCTGGAGAAAACATACGCGGTCAGAGGGAGAACGTGCAAACTCCGTACAGACAGCACCCGTAGTCAGGATCAAACTTGGGTCTCTGTGGCTGTAAGGCAGCAAATCTACTGCTGCACCACTGTGTCCCTCCCCCTTACCTACTTTGCCTCAGTCTGTATGTAAAATCACAGAATATTTTTGACACCGGTGGCCATTCAGCCCATCGTGACTGTACCTAGCAATAAAGGTTATCCACCTGAAACCTACCTTCAGCAATAGTTCTGTAGCCATTGCGGGTCATGGCTGTTCCAGTAAATAGCCAACAATTGTTTGAATGTGATTAGGGTGGATTCCTCTGGGATTTTTTTTTACCTGGATCCCGTCCACCACATTTTGAGGTTTTATCACAGTGGAGGTGCTGCCTCACAGCGTTAGAGAGCGGGGCTCCATCCTGACCTCAGATGCTGCCTGTGGGGAATTTACACGTTCTCTCTGTGACCGACTGGGTTTGCTCCAGTTTCCTCCCACGTCCCAAAGTCGTGCAGGTTTGCCGGTCAACTGGCCTCTGTAAATTGCCCCTATAGTGTAGATAGTGGATGCAAAAGTTGGATAACATAGAACTAGTGTGAACGGGTGATTGATGGTCGGCATGGACTCGTGGGGCCGAAGGGCCTGTTTCCATGCTCTATCTTTCAGTCAATCAATCCATTTTCTCCCTAATCCTTTTTTGCTGATCTACTGTCCTCCACCTTCTGTAAACCTGATCACATCACCTCTACCTCCCGCTCCTGCGCTCTCACTCCCTCCGCTCCCAGACAGAGCAAATGTTCTGACAAAGTGAGTTACTTAGAGGCTAAGAGTCACTTAGATATTAAAGTCTTGACCCATCAAGACAAACAAGCCGTCTCTTCTAGCCGCTCTTGGTAGAATCTACCAGACACAAAGTATATCAAGTTTTTATACTAATATCAAAGATATTAACAGATGATCTGTTAATCCATTGATTAATCCAAAGCAGATGATCCAATACTATTTCAATAACTGCAATAATATTGCTTGTTTTAATATATTTTGACTCTCTCTCTCTCTCTCTCCCCTCTCTCTCTCTTCTCTCCTCTCTCTCTCTCTCTCTCTCTCTCTCTCTCTCTCTCTCTCTCTCTGTCTCCCTCCCTCTCCCTCCCGCTCTCCCCCTTCCAGTCTCTCACTCTCTCTCCCTCTCTCTTCCACCCCGCCCTATCAAGGATATTCCCTATGTCCTATCCATTCCTTTCCCACCCTTCCTGTAATGTGAACCTAACTTGTTTTTATAAATTCCTAATTCTGATATTAAATCTATAAACCTGAAAAATTAACCCTTCCTCCTTCCACAGGATCTGCCCACTCTGCCGAGTGTTTCCACCATTTTATGTCTTTATCTTTGGTTTCCAGCATTTGCAACTTTTTGGTTTTCAATTAATTTAACCTAATTTCTTAACCTGACTTCATTACTGCTTTGGTTTCAACCCAATAATGCCTATTTATACTTTTTCTAGTGCTCGTTGCTGCATAGTCGAATTAGTGTACAGCTAATACATTGATATTTATACACCTGGTGAATTATCAATGAAAAATACAACTCCTACATTACAAGCGGGAGGAAATATGTTGCTGTATTAAAAACAAATACACTTTAAAAACTGTAATACGGCGTACTAAATTAATAGAATGATACCGCAGGGTAAAATGTCCCCACTGATAGAGATAGAATATGTCAAGATGAGTATAGTATTTGATACACCAGATAAAAGGATAAACTCTGAAGGGAAAATCCAGAACAAGTTAACAAAACGTGAAAATACAGTTTGATTTTGTCAGCAGTAATGTCAAGAAAAACCTCTTCACATTGAGAGAACGATGGAGACCCATGACACCCCTCACTTCATTCCTCCCCAACATGCATACACACACACATGCATACACACACACATGCATACACACACACACATGCATACACACACACATGCATACACACACACATGCATACACACACACATGCATACACACGCACGCATGCACGCACGCATGCAAGCACACACACATGCATACACACGCACGCATGCACGCACGCATGCAAGCACACACACATGCATACACACGCATGCATGCACGCACGCATGCAAGCACACACACGCACATGTGCACACACATACATGCACGCACACACACACGCATGCACACACACGCACGCCCATGCACGCACCCACAGGCACAAATACACTCACACACGTACATACATGCACACACGTACATACATACATACACTCATACACATGCACACACACATGCACACATACACTCACGCGCACACACGTACATATATGCGCACACATACATACACATGCACACACACATGCACACACATACGCACACACATACACACACACACATGCCCCCGCACACACACCCACCCACATGCATGCGGTTTCTCACCCTATGTTGAATAAATGAATGATTGGTACTTTATCATCCCATGTGACATGTCACAGTAGAATTATTTGTTTTGCATCACATACACAGAGTATGCAAAGAGTCACCACCGATAGGGCTTAGTGTAACAAGGTTACAAAGTGTTCAATGTAGACCCCAATGGTCCCTTTTCATTCTCTGCAGCCATACCCCCCTCCCCCCCCCCCCAACACAGGGCCCCTCTTTGTTCTCGGCAACCCCCCCCCCCCCATGCCGGGTGCCTCAGTGTTATTCTCTCACTGTTCACTGAATAAATAAGGTCACTGTAAAATCATCAGCGGAGCACCTACCAGTTACGAACATTCTGACGCATTGAAATTAAAGTAATCAACAAGATATTCATAGAAAAATCATGCGAAGAAATGCCCCTGAGACCTTTACTTTTAGTTTAGTTTAGTTTATTTTAGTTTAGTTTAGTTTAGTTTAGTTTAGTTTAGTTTAGTTTAGTTTAGTTTAGAGATACAGCACAGAAACAGGCCCTTCGGCCCACCGAGTCCACGGCAACCATTTACACTATCCTACACACACCAGGGGCAATTTACAATTTTTTACAAAGCCAATTAACCTACAAACCTGTACGTCTTTGGAGTGTGGGAGGAAACCAGAGCTCCTGTAGAAAACCCACGTGGTCACAGGGAGAATGTACACACTCCGTACAGACAGCTGCTGTAGTCAGGATCGGACCCGGGTCTCTGGCGCTGTAAGGCAGCAACTCTACCGCTGCGCCACCGTGCCCCCTACTACTTTGCTGAAACCCTGGTTGGGAATTTGAAGTCTTTTTAAGAACATTAAGCTGCTACCTCCTATCACGGGGAGAACAAATACACTTCCTGCATAAATATCAGTCCACTTCTAGAAGAATTATCACCATTCCACATTTCCAGAGGTTAATGTAGTCAGGGAAAATCCAAGAGGAAGATTGTGAGACACATATATTACAGACCCAGTCACCGTGTCTTCTGACCTCGGCTGTTCGCTGGAGAAAGTGAGGGTGAAGTTAAATAAATGGGAACAGCGGTGTTTTTCTATCCTCATTACCAACAAGAGCAGGTGAGAGTTGTGACTAAACTCTGCCAGGCAATGTCACTTTGCCCACATGAGTCAGATAACAGACCATGGTGCCTCTTCTAACATTGCCAGAGTGTGTGGTCACGGACTCTGTGATTTATCAGCCATTTACTTCAGCTGAAGACTAACCTCCTGCATTGTCTCCCTTGTTAACTAGGAAGTATCTTGACACGGTCTTTTATGTCATTTATTTTCCTCCCACCAAGTGTTATTCTCCAAATCACACAACAAGCAAAGGAGAAATAATGAACAGTCAGAAATTGATTCTCACACCCTCAGGACATCCTGGAGTAATATCCAGCCAATTAATTATTTTTGCAGTCACTGTGTGAAGAAGATAGGGAGGAAATGTCAAATACTGGAGGGCACAGGTTTAATACACGGTAGCAATGCAAGTAGATAGAACGGTAAAGGAGGCTTTTAATACACTTGCTTTCATCAGTTGACACATCAAGTGCAGGAGTCAGGAAGTCGTGTGGGTTAACTAAGTTATAAAACTTTAGTTAGGCCCAAGAGTGGAACACGCTATCAAAACATGGAGGGGACGGGGGATACAATTTTTTGGCGGCCACGCGCGCATGCGCACACTCACACGTGCGTGAGGCCTCGGAGGCTCAATCCAGCGCTAAATGCAGCTCAACTCTGCCTGTCTCACTGGGTTAACTACAGCCCTGTCTGGACTGACGGGATACCAGCGCTGCTTCTCCACGCTGGCCATATTTCCCGCAGGTCCAGGAAGGCTGTAGGCTCACCTGGCGGGACAGGCAGAGTTAGCTGGGTTTAGCGCTGCTTCTCTGCGCTGGCCCGTCTGACTGCCGGCCAAAGATCCTATAGCGGAGGATCTTTGCTGCCGACCTCTCTGGCCATGGGGGGGTGGGCACTCGCGAGGGGACAGGACAGCGCCGCAGACCCGGCCGGGATCATCCTGGCTGCGGATGAAGCGCATGTCTGTGCCACGTCTCCCTCCTCCAATCATCGCGCTGAATCATGTCCCGCCCCCATTGCCTGCTGACCGCGTCTCACTCCGCCCTCGATCACCGGATTTTCCGGATCACAAAAACTTGGGGGAAATGTCCCCCACCTCTCAAAACATGGAGGGGACGTGTCCCCTCTGCCCCCCCCGGGTTTTCCGCCCCTGGTTAGGCCACATTCTGGTCGCCTCATAACAGGAAGGATGTAGAGGCTTTGGAGATAGTGCAAAAGAGGTTGTCAAAAAATTGGAGTAACTCAGCGGGTCAGGCAGCATCTCTGGAGAAAAGGAATAGGTGACGTTTCAGACAAGGATGCTGCCTGGATTAGAAGGTATTAGATGTAAGGCGAGGTTGGGCAGACTTGGAATCTTTTCTCTGATATCGGCAATTGAGGGGAGACCTGATTTAAATATATATGATCATGAGAGGCATAAACAGTAGACAATCAGAATATTTTTCTCATAGCCTTAAGGAGAAAGGGGTGAAGTTTAAATGAAATGTGCGGCACCAGTTTTCACACAGAGTGGTAGATGTCTGGAACACTCTGCTAAAATAGACACAAAATGTTGGAGTAACTCAACGAATGGGTGACGTTTCGGTTCGAGACCCTTCTTCAGACTGAAGAAGAGACGTCACCCAGTCCTTCTCTCCAGAGACGCTGCCTGTCCCGCTGAGTTATTCCAGCAGTTTGCGTCTAGCTTTGGTGTAATTCTTAAGGGGTTGGACAGGCTAGATGCAGGAAGATTGCTCCCGATGTTGGGGAAGTCCAGGACAAGGGGTCACAGCTTAAGGATAAGGGGGAAATCCTTTAAAACCGAGATGAGAAGAACTTTTTTCACACAGAGAGTGGTGAATCTCTGGAACTCCCTGCCACAGAGGGTAGTCGAGGCCAGTTCATTGGCTATATTTAAGAGGGAGTTAGATGTGGCCCTTGTGGCTAAGGGGATCAGAGGGTATGGAGAGGAGGCAGGTACAGGATACTGAGTTGGATGATCAGCCATGATCATATTGAATGGCGGTGCAGGCTCGAAGGGCCGAATGGCCTACTCCTGCACCTAATTTCTATGTTTCTATGTAAACCAGTATCTGCAGTTGCTTTCTGCACATACTGGTAAGTTTGGTGTTGGAGGCGGGTGCGATTGTGGTATTTACAAGTCTTTTAGACAGGCATATAAATATGCATGGAATGGGGGGGTATGGATTACGTGCAGGCAGGGGAGATTAGTTTAATTTGGTACCATGTTTGGCACACACATCCTGCTCTGAAAGGCCCGCTGTTCCTGTGCTGAACTCTTCTACAGAGAAATGTTGAATTCTCCAATTTTAAACGACTACAATACCTTCCCCTATCCCTTCTTCCCCTGTCCCCCACTCCCTCTCCCCCTCGCTCCACCGGGACCTGCATCTATTTCTCCCCTCCCCCTCCACCTACATTCCTTCCTCTAATAACATAATAATAATAATAGAAACATAATAATAATAATAATAGAAACATGTAAATTTATAAAAGGACTGGACAAGCTAGATGTTCCCAATGTTAGGTGAGTCCAGAACCAGGGGCCACAGTCTTAGAATAAAGGGGAGGTCATTTAAGACTGAGGTGAGAAAAAACTTTTTCACCCAGAGAGTTGTGAATTAATGGAATTCCCTGCCACAGAGGGCAGTGGAGGCCAAGTCATTGGATGGATTTAAGAGAGAGTTAGATGGAGCTCTAGGGGCTAGTGGAGTCGAGGGATATGGGGAGAAGGCAGGCACGGGTTATTGATAGAGGATGATCAGCCATGATCACAATGAGTGGCGGTGCTGGCTCGAAGGGCCAATTGGCCTCCTCCTGCACCTATTTTCTATGTTTCTATATTTCTAATCTCGCAATTAGCACCGGCATGGTGGGTTGTCTCTTTCCTATCTTCTATGTTCCAGGCGTGTCATACAAGCGGGCAGCTAGGTGTGGCACAGTGGCGTAGCGGTAGAGTTGCTGCCTTACAGCGCCAGAGGTTCCATCCTGACCACAGGTGCTGTCTGTGCAGAGTTTGTACGTTTGAGTTTTCTCCAGGTGCTCCGGTTTCCCACACTCCAAAGACGAAAAAACAGTAACACTTTGTAATTGTCCCTAGTGTGTAGGATAGTGCTAGTGTACGGGGATCGCTGGTCTGGGTGGGCCTGTTTCCGCGCTGTATCTCTAAAATAATCTAAACTGAACTAAACTAAATGAAATTGAATTAAATTTAACAAGTCCAAACCTCTTACAATAGTGACTAGAACTGAGTGTTGGAAGTTGTATAAAAAATCCTCCTGAGATTGTGAGATTAGATTGTCAAAAGCAGATTCAGGGGAAGGGTAGCAGAGGGTTGGGTGAAGATATCAACAGTAGGAGGTGTGGATCTGGAACAGCTAACATTATGCAGCTTTAGTGATGTGTGCAACGTGCACTTTGAATCTCATTCGTGATGAAGTAAGAGTTCCAGTTTCTTGAGGCCGCAGGCAATGGGAAATGCTGAGAAGACAAACAGAAGATAGAACATAGAACTGTACAGGGTACACAAAAATGCTGGAGAAACTCAGCGGGTGCAGCAGCATCTATGGAGCGAAGGAAATAGGCAACGTTTCGTCCCGAAACGTTGCCTATTTCCTTCGCTCCATAGATGCTGCTGCACCCGCTGAGTTTCTCCAGCATTTTTGTGTACCTTCGATTTTCCAGCATCTGCAGTTCCTTCTTAAACACATAGAGCAGTACAGCACAGGAACAGGCCCTTCGGCCCACAATGTCTGTGTTAAACATGATGTCAAGTTCAACTACTCCCAACTGCCAGCAAATGATCCATACCCCTCAATTCCCCGCATATCCATGTGTTTACCTCATTGGAGACCCTCGGGCTATATTTAATCGGACTTTACTCGACTTTATCTTGCACTAAACATTATTCCCGTTACCCCTGCGTCTGTACACTGTGGACGGTGATTGATTGTTGATTGTAATCACATATTGTCTTTCCGCTGACTAGATTGCACGCATCAAAAAGGCTTTAAACTGTACCTCGCTACAGATGACAATAAACTACACTAAACTAAAGAATCTCTGCTTCCACCAACACCCCCGGCAGCATGTTCCAGGCACCCACCATCCTCTGTGTAACTCAACATGTTCTGCACATCCCCATTAAACTTTCCTCTTCTCACCATGACTCATCTATGCCCTCTAGTCTTTGATATTTCCACCCTACGTGTGAACGAGTAGAAGGTAAGGACATACCCGTGATGAACTCAGAGTCCATGGTGTCATGCTGATTCTAGCGTTCCAATAGCTAACATTAGAGGGGCAATACTTAAGGGCCTGTCCCACCAGCATGCGACCTGCATGCGGCAAGCGCGGCCAAACCGGAAGCGGGGGCCGCGCGGAGGTCGAGTGAGTGACGTGAAGCTCGAGCGAAGTCCGCGGGAAGTTCACGCGTGACGTACGGGGTCAAGACGCTGCGTACGGCGTCGAGAAGCTGCGCACGCCCGTCGAGGCAGTGCGTATGGCGTCGAGGCGGCTGCAGGCCGGCAGGCCGTTGCCGCGCGGAATTTTTGAACACGGTCAGTTTTTCGGAGCCCCGCGCGATGTCGGGACCAGCTCCGCACAACTCCATACGGTCGAAGTGGGACTGGCCCCGCGAGGCCGTACGGCTCAAGCGACCACGTTAGGTCGCGCTTGCCGCATGGAGTCGCATGCTGGTGGGACAGGCCCTTTAAACATCCGTTGGAATGGCTCCGATAGAAGTCTCATCACCATCTCTCTCTCTAGTCCGTGCAGGAGTGGTCAACTGATGCCAGTCTTGCCAACAACCTCCATCCTGTGATTAAATCCCAGCAAGAGGCAGTAGATGATAGTGGATTAAACCGTGCAGGGGGAGTTTGAATACATAGGAAGTTTCCATCTGCGTAGGAGGGAACTGAAGTTTGCACCAAAGATAGACACCAAATGCTGGAGTAACTTTGTATTCAATTGTTATCACCATTGTGGGCTCCACCTTTCCCACAGCATCATTGTTGGCTTTGATTTGTTCTTTTCATACCGTTCGTTCACTTGGTCTTCGCATCTTTTCATGCCTCTCACATGAATGAAAGATAGGAAAAGAACAAATCAAAGCCAACAATGATGATCAAGGGCAGGTGGAGCCCACAATGGTCCATTGTTGGCTGTGGAGAGGGTGATAACAGGTGTATAAAAACATTGAACGGCAGTGAAACTATTAGGACGACTAGAGTACGGGAGGGAAGGAGAGAGAGAGGGAAATTAATAATGTCTTTCCCCTCACTCTCAGTCTGAAGAAGGGTCTCGACCTGAAACGTCACCTATTCCTTTTCTCCAGAGATGCTGCCTGACCTGTTGAGTTACTCCAACATTTTGTGTCTATCTTCAGTTTCAATCTGAGTTCTGCTCCCTTTGAAACTCCGACTTTCTGACCCCCCAGCTGCCGAAGTTCAAAACATCTGGAACATCTGGAGAGGCTGCCTGTGTTTCCTGGCTCTCAACATTGCCACGGACACAGAGGATGTCACCTGTGACTTCCTCAATTACCACAAAGAGGAAGTGATAGGCCGTGGATGTAGGGTCGGTCACAGCCTCTTACAGCAGCCTCTAATCCAGCTACTACAGCAAGTACATAGTGGGAGAGTCTGGGACCAGAGGCCATAGCCTCAGATCAAAATGATGTACCTTTAGAAAGGAGATGAGGAGGAATTTCTTCACTGAGAGGGTGGTGAATCTGTGGAATTCTGCGGAGGCCGTCACTGGATATTTTTAAGGCAGGGATCAAGAGATTCTTGATTAGTACGGGTGACAGGGGTTATGGGGAGAAGGCAGGAGAATGGGGAACAGAGGGAAAGATCGATCAGCCATGATTGAATGGCAGAGTAGACTTGATGGGCCGAATGTCCTAATTCCACTCCTATAACTTATGAACTCATGAACTTATGAAGTTAGAAATTAATTTTACTGAAAGGGTTTAGAAGCACTCACAGATTGTCAGAGTGGTTCAAAATACTTTGAACCCTGTGTGAATAGCGCAAATAAATATTGAAACAGGACAATCTGCATAGCAAATATTAGATAACTAAGCAAAGCGCAGAGGAGAAATTCAATTAACCAGTATAATACGCTGCACCTGATATGTAAACACACCAACATTTGTCATTGGTGTTGTGTTTGATCTCTCTTGATTTATCTTTCAAAAGTAATGAGCTGATGTGTCTTTCTGTACATTTATTTTCTCTAAACATAATGAAATTGTGCTGCGGGTCCCATAGGATTAGAAAAAAAAAATGTACTTGAAGCTTCACGAGGTTTGAATAATGGAGCAGGGCGGAAATACAATTTTGCCATTTCATTTTTTTGGCTGTAGGTCCTTAACTGGTGGAGCACGTGAGTGATCAGGATACGGAGAATTAGAGGTTTTTTCTATCGACCTTCATATGCACCACATCACACCAATGGTAGGCAATAATGCTGGAGACACTCAGCGGGTGAGGCAGCATCTATGGAGCGAAGGAAATAGGCAACGTTTCGGCCCGAAACGTTGCCTATTTCCTTCGCTCCATAGATGCTGCCTCACCCGCTGAGTGTCTCCAGCATTTTTGTCTACCTTCGATTTTTCCAGCATCTGCAGTTCCTTCTTAAACATCGCATCGACGAGTGGGTTTAACATAGAAACATAGAAACATAGAAATTAGGTGCAGGAGTAGGCCATTCGGCCCTTCGAGCCTGCACCGCCATTCAATATGATCATGGCTGATCATCCAACTCAGTATCCCGTACCTGCCTTCTCTCCATACCCTCTGATCCCTTTAGCCACAAGGGCCACATCTAACTCCCTCTTAAATATAGCCAATGAACTGGCCTCGACTACCCTCTGTGGCAGAGAGTTGCAGAGATTCACCACTCTCTGTGTGAAAAAAGTTCTTCTCATCTCGGTTTTAAAGGATTTCCCCCTTATCCTTAAGCTGTGACCCCTTGTCCTGGACTTCCCCAACATCGGGAGCAATCTTCCTGCATCTAGCCTGTCCAACCCCTTAAGAATTTTATAAGTTTCTATAAGATCCCCTCTCAATCTCCTAAATTCTAGAGAGTATAAACCAAGTCTATCCAGTCTTTCTTCATAAATCCAGCACTGACATTTTGAAACAAACCTACCTGGACACAAAAGTGCTGGAGGAAGTCAACGGGTCAGGAAGCATCTCTGGAGAACACGGATAGGTGGCATTATCTCCTTTTGTGTAAAGCAGCTTCTGCAGTTCTGTATAAGAAGGAACTGCAGATGCTGGAAAATCTGTCAGAAGAAGGGTTTCGGCCTGAAACGTTGCCTATTTCCTTCGCTCCATAGATGCTGCCGCACCCGCTGAGTTTCTCCAGCATTTCTGTGTACCTTCTGCAGTTCTGTATTTCTACTGTTACTTTTGACTCTAGTTATTGATGGAATGGCAGCTTGGAAGTCAACAGAGTGTGGAAAGTGTGGAAGAGGACCACGGTGAGGGGAGGTGGGGGAACAATGGACACAAGGGGAGGGGACAAAGGACAATGGGGACCCAGCGTGGGGGAACCGATGTTGGGGGGGAGGGGAGAACAAAAGGAGGAGCCGGTGGTCTTTGTAACTCTGTCAATGCCGCAGGTGGCCGCTATTTATATATATTGTGTATGCAAGCCGAAAATGTCACTGTGCCTTGTCATATGTGATATTAAAGCATTCCATTCCATTCCAAAGTGATCTGCCTGCCTTCATTAGAACATGGAATATAGAACAGTACAGCATAGGAACAGGCCTCTCAGCCCACAATGCCATGCTCAACATGATGCCAAGGTAAACCAATCTCTGCCTACACGTAATCCATATCCCTCCATTCCCTGCATAGCCGTGTGCCCATCTAAAAGCCTCTTAAACACCACTGTCATATCAGCCTTAACCATCACCCCTGGCATCATGTTCCAAGCACCCACCACCCTCTGCCTGAAATATTTGCCGCACATCGCCTTTAATCTTTGCCCCTCTCACCTTCAGGCCGTGTCCTCTAATCTTTGACATCTCCACCCTGGGAGAATTATTCAGACTGTCTACCTTGTCTGTGCCTTTCATAATCTTATGTCGATCTATCAAGGTCTCCCCTCCACCTCCTGCATTCCAGAGAAAATTATTCGAGTGGTCGCGTTTTCTTTGAAGCAATGAAGCTGATATCATGGAGTCAAAGAGTCATACAGTGTGGAAACATGTCCTTAGCCCCAACTTGCCCACATCGACCAACATGTCCCGTCTACACTTGGGTTGCCAACTTTCTCACTCCCAAATAAGGGACAAACGGTTAAAATAAGGGACAAATTCCCGGCAGCAATTCGTTGACCGACACGGCCGTGGCTGGGTGAATGATGAGTTGGCCCCGGGTGCTGGACAGCACACTAAGCCCAGCCCAGCGCCGTCGCGCGCAAAGTCCGGTGCCCCATCCAACTCATGAACCAATGATCGGCCGTGAGAAGGAGGGGTGGTGGTGTCGGCGGTAAGCGAAGGTCTGAAGATCGAACAGCCGGCTGGGCTGACGAATGACGGGCCCACGGGCGAGGCGCTGCTGCTGCTGCTGCACTCCATGGGCTGCACTACGTCGGGACGGGTGAGGCGGGGCTGGGTCCGACAGTCCCCTCGACCCGAGTAGCAGCAGTCAAATACGGGACAAGGGTGGTCCCGTGTGGGACAAACCAATTCAGCCCAATATACGGGATGTCCCAGCTAATACGGGACAGTTGGCAACCCTAGTAGTCCCACCTGTGTGCGTTTGGCCCCATATCCCTCTAAACCTGTTCTATCCATACTCATATGGAGAGTAGGTGGTTCAATCACTTCAAACTTCAGTCACCTTTTGTCATTGTGTAGGAATGAACTGCAGATGCTGGTAAAACGCAAAGATAGGCACAGAGTGCTTGAGTAACTCAACGAGTCAGGCAGCATCTCTGGAGAAAAACGATGGGTGTTGTTTTGTTTCAAAAAGTGTCTGCAGAAGGGTCTTGACCCGAAAAGCCACCCATCCATTTTTCTCCAGAGATGCTGCCTGAAGCACTGAGTGACTCCAGTACATTGTGTCCACCTTTCGTCATCATCATGTATGCAGAGCTCTTGGGTGTGGCAGGGAGTATTGTGTTGCCATATACGTCTCTGAATCTTCCAGGAATCAGCGAAGGTTGGATTAGGTTGGCTCGGCCACCTCTGATCAGCACAGGCACGATGCCAGAATGCCTCCCTCCATGCTGGTGATCTCTCCTGAGTCTATGACGATTCAATTTGTCCACAATGCACTCATCAAGTAGACTGTGCTCTTGCCCAGCCGACACAAGTCAGGAACCGATACTTCTCTTTGCTCTAACTGGAAAGGGACATAGTTCCCGTAATTGAGACACAAGGCTGAGGAACAGAGGCTCGGTGGCGCAGCGGTAGAGTTGCTGCCTTACAGGGCCAGAGACCCGGGTTTGATCCTGACTACGGGTGCTGTCTGAACGGAGTTTGTACGTTCTCCCTGTGACCGCGTGGGTTTTCACCAGGTGCTCCGGTTCCCCCCCACACTCCAAAGACCTACATGTTTGTAAGTTAATTGGCTTCTGTAAGTTGTATGTTGGATATTGATAGTGTATGGGGTGATCACTGGTCGGTGTGGACTCGGTGGGCCCAAAGGCCTGTTTCTAGGCTGAATCTCTAAAGTCTAAAGTAAAGTCTAAAGTTTAAAACAACGCAGAAGTGGCCAGGCTTTAATAATGAGGTGGTTCACTCACAAAATCACAGGGTTATGCAGTTTTGAAACATCTTCCAATGAATGGGATTTTGTTCACACCAATGTCAAAATGGCAGCCAATCTGCCATGGAAAAGGTGGGCCGAACGGCCTGTTTCCATGCTCTATAGCACAATAATAACCCAAACCCAACAATTCTCTGGTGCTTCTACAACACTGAGTGTTTGCTTATCTCGGCAGTTTGTAGAAGGTGGTTTGTTGTTGATGTACGCAGACTTGAAAGAAGCGGGATTGAGGAGATCTTGATTAAAAA
>NC_045967.1:11552475-11647475 GCF_010909765.2 Amblyraja radiata | reverse complement strand
TGTTATTTATAGAAGACATTGGTGAGGCCACGTTTAGAGTATTGTGTTCACTTTTGGTCACCGTGCTATAAGAAAGATGTTGTCAAGCTAGATTGTTGGCAGAGAAGATTTACGAGGATGTTGCCAGGACTCGAGGGCCTGAGCTGAAGGGAGAGGTTGAACAGGCTAGGACTCTATTCCTTGGTACGCAGGAGGGTGAGGGGTGATCTTATAGAGGCGTACAAAACCATGAGAGATGCATAGATCGGGTAGACGTACAGAGACTCTTGCCCAGAGCAGGGGAATCGAGAACTGGAAGACATAGGTTTATGATGAGGGGGGGAAAGATTTAATAGGAGCCTGAGGGTTAACATTTTTTACACAAAGGATGGTGGCTATATGGAACGAGTTGCCGGAGGAGGTAGTAGAAACATAGAAAATAGGTGCAGGAGGAGGCCATTCGGCCCTTCGAGACACACCGCCGCCATTCATTGTGATCATGGCTGATAGTCCCCAATCAATAACCCGTGCCTGCCTTCTCCCCATATCCCTTGATTCCACTAGCCCCTAGAGCTCTATCTAACTCCCTCTTAAATCCATCCAGTGACTTGGCCTCCATTGCCCTCTGTGGCAGGGAATTCCACAAATTCACAACTCTCTGGGTGAAAAAGTTTTTTCTCACCTCAGTCTGAAATGACCTCTCCTTTATTCTAAGACTGTGGCCCCCTGGTTCTGGACTCGCCCAACATTGAGAACATTTTTCCTGCATCTAGCTTGTCCAGTCCTTTTATAATTTTATATGTTTCTATAAGATCCCCCCTCATCTTTCGAAACTCCAGTGAATACAAGCCTAGTCTTTTCAATCTTTCTTCATATGACAGTCTCGCCATCCCAGGGATCAATCTCGAATTGAGGCAGGTACTATCGCAACTTTTAAGAAAAATTTAGACAGGTACATGGATAGGATAGATTTAGAGGGATATGGGTCAAACACAGGCAGGTGGGACTAGTGTAAATGGGGCATGTTGGTGAGTGTGGACAAGTTGGGCTGAAGGGCCTGTTTCCATGACACTTACAGTTGTTCAAAATACATTGGAGATAAATCTCCTAACTCACACTGAGCTCCATTCACTGAGGGTTTACCAGTGCCCAGAAGTCCAAAAGAGACACAATGTCAAATATCAGCTGCAAATCACTACCGGACTCTGCCCTCTGGCTCAGAGAGATGGGGATTCAAACGCCTGAACTGTTGTTCCAATATTCGGGTGAGATTCTAAACTGAGTCTTTGACTTTGATTACTAAATTTTGAATAGTACAGGTGTCCGGGGTTATGGGGAGTAGGCAGGAGAATGGGGTTAGGAGGGAGAGATAGATCAACCATGATTGAATGGCGAAGTGAAGTTGATGGCCCGAATGGCCTAATTCTAATCCTATCACTCAAGGACCTATGAGTCCATCCTCGATTGAACAGTACAGCAAAATAAACAGGTTCTTTAGTCAATGATGTCTGTGCCAAACAAGATGCCAAATTAAACTAATCCTGTAAATGCCATTATTGTATCTGCCTCTGCCATCACCCAGTGGCAGTGAAGGCAAATACAATAGTGGCATTTAGGAGGTTTTTGCATCTTAAATGCCTGTAATGTATCTGCCACCAGACACCCATCACTCTCCGTGTGAAAAAACCTGCCCCACACATCTCCTTTAAACCTTCTCCATTTAAAGTTCTTATCCTTAAAGAGCAGCACAGTGGTGTAGCGATAAGGTTGCTGCCTTACAATGTCAGAGACCCGGGTTCGATCCTGACTACAGGTTCTGTCTGTACGGAGTTTGTACGGAGTTTGTACGGAGTTCTCCCTGTGACCGTGTGGGTTTTCTCCAAATGCTCTTGATTCTTCCCACACTCCAAAGACATACAAGTTTGTAGGTTAATTGACTTTGGTAAAATTGTAAATTGTCCCTAGTGTGTAGGATAGTGTTAGTGTAGGGGGTGACTGCTGGTCAGTGCAGACTCCGGCCCACCGAGTCCACACCGACCAGCGATCCCTGTGCAGTAGCACTGTCCTACACACTAGGGGCAATTTACAATCTTTACCGAAGCCAATGAATCGACAAACCTGTACGTCTTTGGAGTGTGGGAGGAAAAACGGAGCACCCAGAGAGAATCCACGTGGTCACGGGGAGAACGTACAAACTCGTCACAGACAGCGCCCGTAGTCGGGATCGAACCTCGGTCTCTCGCGCTGTAAGGCAACAACTCTACAGCTGCCCCGCCGTGCACTCATGGTGGTCTGGCCATCTGCGAGTCACGGCGCCAGGCGGAAGTGGGCTCTGCCCAAGCTGGCTGCCGGCCCCTTTTCCGGTGCCTGGGTGGTGTTAGAGAGGGACTACACCCTGTCCACGAGTGCGCGGGGGATTTCCGGGACCGCTGGGCCCTGCGGGGGTTGAACGCTTCCTTGACAAGGATTGCAACATTGTTGTATAGTAGTTTATTTAGTATATTTGTTTGTCTTGTATTATGGAGGTGGGTTCTGATTTGTTTTATTGTAGTGTAAATATTATTTTTAATAATTGAATACATTTTTTGATTATTGAAAAAAAACGTTCACTAATGGGATAGTTCAGAGGTTGCAATATAGAAAGATACAGGATTGGAAGAGGCCCTTCGGCCCACAATGTCTGTGCTGAACATGGTCAAGATAAACTAATCTTGTTTGCCTGCACTAGATCCATACCCCTCCATTCCCTGCACATTCATCTGCCTATTTAAAAGCCTCTGAAACGCTACCCCTGCAACAGCCCTGTGTAAATAACTTGACCTGAACCTCTTTTAAACCTGCCTCTCTCACCTTAAATAGACACAAAAAAGCTGGAGTAACTCAGCGGGACAGGCAGCATATCTGGAGAGAAGGAATGGGTGACGTTTCGGGTCGAGACCGTTCTTCACACTCACCTCCAGGCTATTTCCTCTAATCTTTGACATTTCCACCTTGGAGATTGTCTACCCTACCTGTGCCTCTCATCATTATATGTACTCTATCCCGCCTACACTTTCCAGAGAAAACAATCCAAGATTGTCCAAACTTTCCTTGTCGCTAATGCCTCCTAATCCAGGAAGTGTTCTGATAAACCTCCTCTGCGCTCTTTCCAAAGCCTCCAGGTTGGGACAAGGGTCCTGGGGGCTGTGTCGATATTTGCAGACTTTCCCAGCCAATGTATTGGCGTTTGCAAAGAGCTAATAAGCACATGTGTGAAGACAAGTTTAACATTGGCAATACAACCTCCCACATAGAAACAAGAACATTACAGTGAAGAGAATGCATCACCAAAGTGGCAGGAATCATTTAAATCACCAACATCTGTTTTTGAGATCTTTCCAGTCAACACCCATCTTATCGTAAATCTTGTATCTAGTATGTCAAACGGCTGCCTAATATAAACTGCTGACTTATGTTTCACAGCACGTGCAATGAGTTTTTCCTTGAGGAGAACATTTTCTAAATAAATCCAAGCGACCCCAGTCAGCCCAGATGGGATCAACACCGTGCAGGTACTGCACAGCCTGAGAGAGGCAATGGTGTGCTTAGTGAAAACTAGGATAGCTAGTGTAGGCAGTCAGAACCTTTTTGTGGAGAAAGGAACTGCAGATGCTGCTTTACACTGAGGAGAGGCACAAAATGTTGGAATAACTCAGTGGGTCAGGCAGCATCTCTGGAGAAATTGTCACCTGTTCCTTTTCTCCACAGATGCTGGCTGACCTGTTGAGTTACTCCAGCGTCATGTGTTACCTTTTTCCCCAGTGTGGAAATGTCAAAGACCAGCGGACAAAGCTGTAGAGTTAGAGGGGCAAAATTGAAAGGAGATAGGGAGTGCAAGTTTTTTTACACAATGAGTTGTGGGTGCCTGGTGCATGCCGTCAAGAGGTGGCGGTTCAGGCAGATACAACAGGTTCTTACGTTTAATTTAGTTTCATTAAGGTTAAAGATACAACCGAGTCCGCATTGCCCAGCGATCCACCACACTAATATCCTAGGGACAATTTTGTTTTAAGCATCTGTCCCACTGTACGAGGTAATTCAAGAGCTCTCCCGAGTTTAAAAAAAAATCAAACTCGTGGTAAGCACGTAGAATGTACATAGCGGCTACGTCGGAGCTCGGGACGTCTCTTAGCGGCTCGTAACGCTAACGGCAGGTACTCTGGAAACGCGGTAAGCTCGTGAAGTTTTTTCAACAGTGCGGAGAGTGTCCACGAGAGTCCCCGAGTGCCTACGAACGGTTATTACCGTAATTCTCCGAGTTCGAATCAGGGGAAACTCGGGAGAACTCGTGAATTACCTCGTACAGTGGGACAGGGGCTTCCGAGCCAATCGCACTACAAACCTGTGCGTCTTTGGAGCGTGGGAGGAAACCGGAGCACCCAGAGAAAACCCACGCAAGTCATGGGGGGAAAGTACAAATTCAGGACAGTTTCTGCTCGTCAGATGGGAAGTGGTTGGGGTCCAGAATCAGGTGGGCTGGGACTGGAGTAACACAGTCATCCTGCGTTGGGACTGGGAAAGTGGATCAACTCGGACCTCTGAAGCCCCGCATGGAAAGGATCATGGAGGCTGATTATTTTGCGGTGGGTTTAGTGGGAGCTCACTAGCATGCAGTTAAACCTCTCCCCTAAGGCAAGGGGAGGTGATTAGCTGAGAGGAAAATAATGCCAAGTTCTTCAGGGTGACACGGTGGCACAGAATTTAATGGGATTGCTGTCTTACATCGCTGGAGACCCAGGTTCGATCCTGAGTGTGGGTGTTGACTGTACAGAGTGTTTATGTTCTCCCCTGTGACCCCGTGGGTTTTCTCAGGGTGCTCCGGTGGCACAGTGGCACAGCGATCGTGTACAAGGTTGAAGGTTTGGTTATTGTCATATGTACCAATTAAGGTGCAGTGAAATTCACATTGCCGTACAGTCATACCATTAAAGAGCAACAAATACATGATTAACATCAACATCCACCGCAGCAACTCCATGTTCTCCAGGGATGCGGCCTGACCCACTGAGTTACTCCAGCACTTTGTGTCTTTATTTGTAAACCAGCATCTGCAGTTCCTTGTGTCTAGGTCTGGCTTTAATGGTGTCTTTGATCCTCTCCTCCCTCCAAAAAAACAACAACGTGCTTTGCATTAAAATTGTGAGTCCATATGGTCCATCCAGATTTTCACTTTATTCACCTAATTAATGTACACAATGCCCATTGTTACCCGTTCCAACAGGCTTCTGATTGCCAGCTTGCTTGAGTTTGCTTTGCTTTTGAATAAACAGGGACATTTCCCTGTAGCCAGCACTACAACCTCCAAATCAGCTCTGAACTCTATGGACTTAGGGGGTATTTATTTTGTCTTTTTGCACTATTATTGTTTGTCTGTTTAATGTGTATGTATGTATGTATGTATGTGTATGTATGTGTGCGTATGTATGTATGTGAATGTATGTATGTACGTGTGTGTGTGCGTATATAAACACACATACGTATGCACACACACATATACATAAACACACACACATGCATGCACGCACACACACACACACACACACACATATATATATATAAAACCAACCATCTTTTTGTTTATCGTACTGTTTACAGAGTACTATGTTTACATATTGTGTTGTGCCACTGCAAGTACGGATTTCATTATTCTGTTTGGGACATATGACAATAAAACACACCATTGACTCTCGACAGGTGACCTTGTGTCCACAGAATGGCAAATTCACTCTTTAAACATAGAAACATAGAAACATAGAAAATAGGTGCAGGAGGAGGCCATTCGGCCCTTCGAGCCAGCACCGCCATTCATTGTGATCATGGCTGATCGTCCCCAATCAATAACCCGTGCCTGCCTTCTCCCCATATCCCTTGACTCCACTAGCCCCTAGAGCTCTATCTAACTCTCTCTTAAATCCATCCAGTGACTTGGCCTCCACTGCCCTCTGTGGCAGGGAATTCCATAAAGTCACAACTCTCTGGGTGAAAAAGTTTTTTCTCACCTCAGTCTTAAATGACCTCCCCTTTATTCTAAGACTGTGGCCCCTGGTTCTGGACTCTGAGGAGAAAACAAGGAGCAGCAAATGCTGGTCCACAAAAACAAGACACAACTTGCTGGAACACGTTGGCAGACCAGGCAGCATCCCTGGAGAAGTCTAGCCAAGGTGCCCGACCCGAGACGCCGTTTGTCCACGTTCTCCAAGGTCGCTGCCTGGTCCGCTGAGTTACTCAAGCACTTTGGAACTCCTTACTCTCGTTGCCCCTATGTTTAAAGCTGCCACAATGGATCTCCCGGTTGCTAAACACTTTAACTCCTCTTCCAATTCCCATATTGACCTTTCTGTCTGGGCCTCCTCCATTGTCAGAGTGAGGCCACGCGCAAATTGTAGTAACACCACCTCACATTTAGCTTGGGCAGCTTACACCCCAGCTGTATGAATATTAATTCCTCTAACTAAGTAATCCCTGGATTCCCTCTCTCTCCGTCCCTCCCCCACCTGAGTCTTCATACTAATTTCATTGTTGTCCTGTTGCGTTTCACTGTCTGTATAACTCATTATCACCTACCGCACAGCCAACAATGGACCATTGTGGGCTCCACTTTTCCTTGATCATCCCTGCAATGTGCATATCTTTCATTCATTTGTTCTATGCACCTTCTTTATCTCTCGTTTCCCTTTACTCTCATTCTCAGTCTGAAGAAGGGTCTCGACCCGAATGGTCACCTATTCCTTTTCTCCAGAGATGCTGCCTGACCCGCTGAGTTACTCCAGCATTTTGCGTCTATCTACAGTGATAACAGCACCTCCTTCAGGTACTTCTCCCCTTGTTCAGCAGGTGCTGAAAAGCCGAGTCTCAATTTATCAACACCCTAACTCATTGCAGGATGATTTTGCAAATTCTGTGTAGGAAGGAACTGCAGATGCTGGTTTAAACCGAAGATAGACACAAAAAGCTGCAGTAACTCAGAGGGCCAGGCAGCATCTCTGGAGAGTAGGAATGGGTCAACCCCTCTCTTTAATAATAATAATAATAATAATACATTTTATTTATGGGCGCCTTTCAAGAGTCTCAAGGACACCTTACAAAAATTTAGCAGGTAGAGGAAAAACATGTAAGCGGAATGAAATAAATAGTAGAGATATGACTAGTACACAAATTAAAGACAGAATTCAATTCAAAACACAATATGAGGCAATTCAAGCACAGATGAAAAGGGAGGGGGACGTGGGGTTAAGGATAGGCAGAGGTGAAGAGATGGGTCTTGAGGCGGGACTGGAAGATGGTGAGGGACACGGAATTGCGGATCAGTTGGGGGAGGGAGTTCCAGAGCCTGGGAGCTGCCCTGGAGAAGGCTCTGTCCCCAAAACTGCGGAGGTTGGATTTGTGGATGGAGAGGAGACCGGCTGATGTGGATCTGAGGGACCGTGAGGGTTGGTAGGGGGAGAGGAGGTCAGTGAGATATGGGGGGCCAGATGGTGGAGGGCTTTGTAGGTGAGGACCAGGATTTTGTAGGTGATCCGGTGGGAGATGGGAAGCCAGTGAAGTTGTTTGAGGACTGGAGTGATGTGATGCCAGGATTTGGTGTGGGTGATGAGTTGGGCGGCTGCGTTCTGGACCAGTTGGAGTCGACTTTAGACTAAGAGTCAGGCTAAGAGAAATGAGAGATATAGACAGTGATATAGAGAGATATAGAACAAAGGAATGAAAGATTTGCAAAAGGTAACGCTGATAAAGGAGACAAGTCTTGTTGAGTCTCGTTGTCTGTAATGCGTTTTCACCTAGATCACAGCTAACAATGGCCTGTCTCCCTTCGTTACTTTTCATCTTTACTTGTTTGCAAATCCTGTGGTTGTGTGACCGACCGATATCAAATGGCCACTTGAAATTTAGTTTCCTCTCACAGAGCAGCCTCATTCTGAAGCAAACCCATATCTCTTCAAAACATCTAGCACGTTCACAGTGTCAACAGCGAAGAACCAACGTGTTTCATTGTTACTTGCACCAGTATAACGAGCCAGTAAATGCAATGCACACTGATAACACCACACAGAGCAGTCCAGCACAAGAACAGGCCCTTCGGCCCATTTGTCTGTGCCACACGTCAGAATCAGAATCGGAATCAGAATCACACTTTATTCACCAAGTATGTTTTGCAACATACGAGGAATTTCACTGGCCAGGTCAGTCATACAATTAAAAGCAACAGATCACTCAAAAACACATTTTAACATGAACATCCACTACAGTGACTCCTACACATTCCTCACTATGATGGAAGGCGAAATAAAGTTCAAGTCTCTTCCTTCTGCTCTTCCTCGGTCGGGGGCCTTGAGCCTCCGTTGACGGGATGATCTTGACTCCCGTAGCCGGCGGCGTTCGGGCCCCCCGCATCGAGGCGATCAAGCTCCCGCATCGGGGGATGTCAGCTCCCCCGCGCCGGGCGATCGGACCCCTGCGTCGGGGCTGGTCGAACCTTCCGCGGTGTTGGAGCTCCCGACTCGGCCTCACCCGAGACTGCGAGCCCTTGGTGTTGATTCCACGGTGGTCGTGGTGGGAGCGATCCCAGGCAAGGGATCAGCTCCGATGTTAAGTCCACGCCCCATAGAAAAAAAACATCGAAACATAGAAAATAGGTGCAGGAGGCCATTCGGCCCTTCGAGCCAGCACCGCCATTCATTGCGATCATGGCTGATCGTCCCTAATCAATAACCCGTGCCTGCCTTCTCCCCACATCCCTTGAGGCCCGCGGTGGGGCTCACGACAGTCCGAGGAGGCTTCTATCTCCAGTGATGGAAGGCCGCAGAGCGCCCGGAGAATGTGACCCAAAAATTAATCACATCTCCGGGAAGGTAAGAGCTTGAAAAATCGTTTCCCCCGATTCCCTCCCCCCTCCCCCACATAAAACAAACCGAAGAACATTAAAACACACTTTTAACACACTAAAAAACAACAAAAAGAATGAAAAAACGAACAGACTGCCGGCAGGTCAGCCATCTTGAAATGATGTCAAGACCAACCCTGCGCTGCCTGCACATGATCCATATGTCTCCATTCCCCGCATGTCCATGTGCCTATCCAAAAATCTCAAAAATGTCATATCTACCTCCACCACCACCCCTGGCAGCTCGTTCCATAATTTGTAACAAGCAAAAATTTTCTAAATTAGTAACCCTAATACGAGTGCAAAAGATACCCCTGAAGTCCTTAGTGCAAGCAAAGACAGTGTATAGTTGATAGGTGAGGTTGGTGTGGTGTTTAATGATGTATCTGTGACACAGTCTGCAACTGTGTTGCCTGATTCTGATTCCCAACGCAAGACTTGTACCATGACACGATGAGATTTGGATAGGGCACCTCTCCTTCTCAACCACTGTAACCAACGCTACAAATGCCTTCATCCTTGGTTGGCAACTTAATGGCGAAACCAATGGCTTCTTCACTGTCATTCACAATGCAAGACAAGTCCATCATGGCTTGCTTATGGGGGTGATTGTTGGTCGGCACGGACTCGGTGAGTTTCCCCTGCTGTATCTCTAACGTCTAAAAAGTCACCTGTGTATATTCTCCAGAGATGCTTACTTTGACTATGAGGGTTATTTCCTGCAGAAAGCTTCAGTTGTACACTATGACAGATTGACTCAGATTCGCTTGGTTTAGCTGCGAGATATAGCATGGAAACAGGCCCTTTGGCCCGCCGTGTCCATGCCAACCATTGGCGTGGTTCTATATTATCCCACTTTCCCATCTACTCCCCGCAGACCTGGGGAGATCTACAGAGGCCAATCAACCTAGAAGCCCGCACGTCTTTGGGATGCAGGAGGAAACCGGAGCACCCGGAGGAAACCCACTCGGACACAGGGAGAACGCGCAAACTCCACACAGACAGCACCAAAGGCCAGGATCAAACCCGGGTCTCTGGCGCTGTGAGGCAGCAGATCTACCATCTGCGCCACTGTGCCGCCCTGTAAACATCAGCCATAAATAGACCACAAACTCGCCCTCACCTCACATGAAAAGAAAGCAACACCAATGACCACCATGTAGTCTGAAGAAGGGTTTCGGCCCGAAACGTCGCCTATTTCCTTCGCTCCATAGATGCTGCTGCACCCGCTGAGTTCCTCCAGCAATTTTGTGTACCACCATGTATTGGTGGTTATAACTCTGTTGGTCAATTGAAGCTGGAAACAACACAATGTCCTGAGTCACTGTGTACGCTTTAACAGCAGACATCTTTATCTTCTTATTTTTATTAAGCAGCTGTATTGTTGAACACAACAGTAGCCCACCACGCCCTGCATGCAGACATTATAAAAGCACTTGCATACTCAGCATCAGTTCAACAGCATTCATTCATTCATGGGGTCACGAGAAACTGCAGATGCTGGAACCCTGAGCGAAAAACAATGTGCTGGAGGAACGAGTGGGTCAGTCGGCTAAAGGGAGACAAAATGCTGAAGTAGCTCAACATCTCTGGAGAAGAGGAATAGGTGACGTTTTGGGTTGAGACCCTTCTTCAGACTGAGAGGGCATCCATGTTGAGAATGGACAGACGCCATTTTGTGTCGGGATCCTTCTTCGGATTCATGGGGTGGGGCGGTGCGCTAAGGCTACCACAGGAATGGGCCAGAAACTTGATGAAGGTGCAGGAACTGCAGATGCTGGTTTACAAAAAAAAAGACACAAAGTGCTGGACTAATGGATGGCATAGTGGCACAGCTAGTAGAGTCGCTGCCTCAGAGCGCCAGAGACCCGGGTTCGATCCTGACCTCAGGTGCTGCCTATGTGGGGTTTGCACGTTCTCCCTGTGACCGCGTGGGTTTCCTCCAGGTGCTCTGGTTTCCTCCGTGCAGATGAAAAGATGTGCAGGTTTGTCGGTTAATTGGCCTCTGTAAATTGCTTCTAATGTGTAGGGAAAGTGGGATAACACGGGGCTAGTGTGAATGGCCGTGGTGGTCGGCATGGAATCGGTGGGCCAAAGGGCCTGTTTCCATGCTGTATCTCCAAACTAAAGCTAAACTCAGTGGAGAACATGGCTAGGTGGCCGTTTCGGGTTGGCGCTCTTCTTCAGACTGATTTTGATGGGGGTGGGGAGGGAGTGAAAGCTGGAAGAGAGGTGGGGAGGGGGGGGGGGACAAAGCCTAGCAAGTGATAGGTGGATACAGGTGAGAGGAGGGGTTGGACAATGGCAACTTTATGAAGTGCCCTGTCTCTGCACAAAATGGCCGCCAAGACTGCTCACATAATAGTGGCCACACAAATCAATTCATCGCAGGCACTTCTGAACCTCTGCAGGAGGGGTGAAGGTAAGCCACACAGTTTTATGGCCTCTCATACTTTCTGTGTTGAAAACAAGTTAGTCCTTGATTTACTGAGTCTGGCTGTGAAATTCCATTGGAGTTCTCCTAATGCCCCGTCATCTTTCCAGTGACCATGGAAACCAGGGAAAAATAAAGGGGACATAAAAGTTTAGCCTGTAATTCAACATGCCCTCAAAGTGACCCAGATGTAGGAGCAAATAACTTAATGCAGTTAAGTAAATGTTACTGTAAAAGGAAATAAAATCCTGTGTAAAATAGGTCATTCACTTCTAAGGGGATTTAATTATTCTGAAGGAATCTGTATCATTACGGCAGGGCAACTATGACTTTAAGTTCACTATAACTATGATCTTGTTTAACAATAAAGACATGATCAGCATTCAGTCTGCGGCAGATGAGAGGTATATGTGAGATGTGCAGGATGGAAGGTGGGACTGTCATATGCTGAGAGAATGGAGCAATCTCGCCAACTTCTACAATTGCGCCGTAGGAAGCATTTTATCGGGATACGGTTTGGGAACAGCACCATCCAAGAAGGCAGGGAATTGCAGAGAGTTGTGGATGCAGCCCAGGACCATCGCACAAACCAACCTCCCTTCCATTGACTCCATCTACACTTCACGCTGCCTCGGCAAGGCCAGCAGCATAATCAAGGACACGTCTCACCCTGGTAAGAGCATAATTCCAGACTCGGGGACTAGTTTCTTCCCAGCTGTTATCAGGCAACTGAACCATCCTATCACCAACTAGAAAGCGGTCCTGAGCCACCTCATTGCTGAAACTTGGAGTATCTTTAATCAGATGTTACTGGACTTTATCTTGAACTAAATGTCAATAGACAATAGACAATAGGTGCAGAAGTAGGCCATTCGGCCCTTCGAGCCAGCACCGCCATTCAATGTGATCATGGCTGATCATCCCCAATCAGTACCCCGTTCCTGCCTTCTCCCCATATCCCCTGACTCCGCTATCTTTAAGAGCCCTACCTAGCTCTCTCTTTAAAGCATCCAGAGAACTGGCCTCCACTGCCCTCTGAGGCAGAGAATTCCACAGACTCACCACTCTCTGTGAGTAAAAGTGTTTCCTCGTCTCCGTTCTAAATGGCTTACTCCTTATTCTTAAACTGTGGCCCCTGGTTCTGGACTCCCCCAACATCGGGAACATGTTTCCTGCCTCTAGCGCGTCCAAACCCTTAACAATCTTATATGTTTCAATGAGATATCCTCTCATCCTTCTAAACTCCAGAGTGTACAAGCCCAGCTGCTCCATTCTCTCAGCATATGACAGTCCCGCCTCCCGGGAATTAACCTTGTAAACGCCATTCCCTTTACCCCGTATCTGTGCACTGTGGGTAGTTCAATTGTAATCCAGGAAAGGAACTGCCGGTGCTGGTTTATACCAAAGACACACACAAAGTGCTGAAGTAACTCAGTGGGTCAGGCAGCATCTCTGGAGAAAAAGGATGGGTGACGTTTCGGGTCGGGACTATTCTTCTCGAAACATCACCCATCCCAGTTTTCCAGAAATGCTGCCTGACCCCCTGAGCTAGCCCAACACTTTAGTCTTTCCGCTGACTTGATAACACGTAACAAAAAAGCTGTACCTCAGTAGGCGTGACAATAAACTAAACTAAGCCATAAGGACCAAAGCTCTTCCCCTATGAGGCAAGGCCGTTATGGTGATGGGACAGTCCTACTCTCTTTCGCAAATAGTTGTCGAGTGGATGGCATTTCTAGCGTGGAGGTTTGGAACGGACTTTTACTCTGACAGTGATCCAGCTCCTGGCACTGGGCCCACTTGTTGCTGACTCTGCCAGAAAGGGAATCAGCCACTGCTCAGCAAGTAAACCCCAGCTGCTGATCACTGACATGAACTCAGCTACAAACATTAACAGCAGACAACCAGACCCAAAGAGCCCAGAGCCATTTTTAAAGTTACAAAAACACACACATGGGGCGGCACAGTGGCGCAGCGGTAGAGTTGCTGCCTCACAGCGCCAGAGACACGGGTTTGATCCTGACTACGGAGTTTGTAGAATTCTCCCTGTGACTGCGTGGGTTTTGTCCGGGATCTCCGGTTTTCTCCCACCCTCCAAAGACGTTCTGGTTTGTTGGCTTTGGTAAACTTGTAAATTGTCCCTAGTGTGTAGGATAGTGCTGGTGTACGGGGCAATCACTGGTCAGCATGGGCTCGGTGGGCCGAAGGGCCTGTTTCTGCGCTGTATCTCGAAACTAAAACTAAACTGCTGCCTCACCACCAGATTTCAAAGTGGAGACCTTCCTGCAACAGTGCTGCAGCCCACACAGTGTGACGTGCATCTACACAGCTGCTCACTTCACTGTGCTGTTATTGTCAGTCTGAAGAAGGGTTTCGGCCCGAAACGTCGCCTATTTCCTTCGCTCCATAGATGCTGCTGCACCCGCTGAGTTTCTCCAGCATTTTTGTGTACCTTACGGCATCCAACGCTTTGTAAGGGGACACTACAAAGAGCATATCTGACAGCCTCGTGCCTGCCTTGGTAACTGTGATTTTACAATGTACAGATCCCCTAAAAATGCTGGCACCAGCATCTTGCATGGCACGCCCACAGCTGTGAGATCACGCCTCTGATTCACTGACATCATGAAAAGAGAACAGGGCAGGGAGGTGTGAGAGAGAGAGAGAGAGAGAAGAGGGGGGGGGGGGGGTGAGAGAGGGTGAGAATGAGGGGGAGAGAGAGAGAAGGGAGGGTGAGACACAGAGAGAGACAGAGAGAGAGAGAGGATGGTGAGGGAGAGAGAGAGACAGAAACAGAGAGAGAGACGGTGAGAGTGAGAGAGAGAGAGAGAGAGAGAGAGAGAGAGAGAGAGAGAGAGAGAGAGAGAGAGAGAGAGAGAGGGGGGGGAGAAAGAGGGTGAGAGAGAGTGAGAGGATGGGAGAGGGAAAGAGAGGATGAGTGAGGGGGAGAGAGAGAAGGGAGGGTGTGTGAGAGAGACAGAGAGAGAGAGAGGGGGGGGTTGTGTGTGAGAGAGGGAGAGGGTGAGGGAGAGTGATAAAGAGAGTAAGAGAGGGAGAGAGGGTGAGAGTGAGAGAGGGAGAGAGAGAGAGAGAGGGGGGAAGGTATGTGTGTGTGTGATAGAGAGAGAGAGAGAGTCGGGGGGGAGAGAGGGTATGAGAGAGAGGGTGAGAGGGAGAGACAGAGAGAGGCGAGTTTAGTTAGTTTCGAGATACAGTGTGGAAACAGGCCCTTCGGCCCACCAAGTAGGCGTCGGCCAGCGATCCCCATACACTTGTTCTCTTCTACACGGTAGGGACATGTTTTTACAGAAGCCAATTAGCCTACAAACCTGCACTTCTTTTGAATGTGGGAGGAAACCGCAGCACCCAGAGAAAACCAACGCGGTCACAGGGAGAACGTGCAAACGCCACACAGACAGCACCCGAGGTGAGGATCGAACCCGTGTCTCCGGCGCTATGAGGCGGCGGCTCCACCTGCTGCGCCCCATTTCCTCTGTTGGAGCTTCCTCCTGGCGTGCTGGGAGTGCGAGAATATCTCGTTTGCACTGCGACTGGAAGCAGGAAACAAACGAACAGAACGGCGGGTGGAACTGTAGATGGAGACATGCAGTCAAAAATAATAAAATATGTAATTACGAAAGGAATGTTGCCATAAAGGACGTCCCAGACCAGCCAGAGAATGGCATTTCGATTAGGATTTGTCCATCGCTGTACATTAGTGGCTACTCAACCGGCGAATGATCAAAGTTATATGAAGAATGTTGCAGACAAATCAGCCCATAAAAAACCCCCCTAGATTAACTGCCCACCCTCCTACTCCGGGATTCCTACAGACTGCGGTAACCAATGGGCCTCATTACACAAACAACCATTACCTTGCAGCCCAGAGCATTTGGGTCATAAATGCGATGTTAAGGCTGATTGGAGATCAACTAACACAGAGCCGACACACACAAGCAGCAGAGGAACTCTAAGATTGTGTTTAAAAGTAGGCCAAAATCAAGGGAGTGAGATAGATACGGTAAACAGTTTGCTTCTTATCACGCACAAAGACAAGATCCTGTCCTTTTTGTTCAAGAAGGAACTGCAGATGCTGGAAAATCGAAGGTACACAAAAAAGCTGGATAAACTCAGCGGGTGCAGCAGCATCTATGGAGCAAAGAAAATAGGCAACGTTTCGGGACTAAACGTTGCCTATTTCCTTCGCTCCATAGATGCTGCTGCACCCGCTGAGTTTATCCAGCTTTTTTGTGTACCTTCCTGTCCTTTTCATTCCTTTCATGTAAGCAGCACTATGTATGTTTAATTGGTTCTAGTCTGTGAATCTCAAGGACGGGATGTTCTCACCAGAGAAGGCTGAACCTATTACTCACTCAGACCTGAAAACACTTTCCTTGTGGGTTGCATGTTTTAAAATCAGGAATGGGGGAGGTTTTATTCCCATTCATTATCCCCCAAATCTGATTGAAGATTCAGTTTGGAATTCTTTGCAAGAATCGCAAAATGACACTGAATAAATATTTGCGAGGTCATGTTACCCGAATATATACCGAGAGATAGCTCTTCACTTCTGAACCCCCCCATCTCAGTCCAGTGAGTTAAACAGTCATTACATCAACTCAAGATTAGACATCGGATGATCATCCCGTTTTGGATGGTGTCTCCTTGGGTTATGCGTCTCCCACATCGATAGCAGTTCACAAATTCTTCAACGCTGCTGCCTCACAGCGCCAGAGACCCGGGTTGCATCCTGACCTCGGCTCCTGTCTGTGTGGAGTTTGCACATTCTCCTTGTGACCGCGTGGGTTCTCTCCGGGTGCTCCGGTTTCCTCTCCCATTCCAAAGACGTGCATGTTTCCAGGTTGATTGCCCTCTGTAAATTGGCACTACTGTGTCGGGAGTGGATGAGAAAGTAAGATAACATAGAACTAGTGAGCGGGAGATCGATGGCTGGCGTGGACTCGGTGGGCCAAAGGGCCTGTTTCCACACTGTATCTCCTAGCTAAACTAAACTAAACTAAACCACGTGGGTTTTCTCCAGGTGCTCCAGTTTCCTGCCACATTCCAAAGACGTACAGGTTTATAGGTTAGTTGGCGGCAGTAAAAATTGTAGATTGTCCCTAGTGAGTAGGATAGTGCCAGTGTGCGGGGATCGCTGGTCGGTGCGGACTCGGTGAGCCAAAGGTTTCCCCGCTGTATATCAAAAAGTCAAAAGTCTAAAGAATCGAAAACTAAAGGGCCTGTCCCACTTAGCCATCATTTGCGCGTCACGCAGCGGGCGCACGAAGATTTTGTACACCACAAAATCCTGCGGCCGCGCGTCACTGCCTATGTCATCGCGCACCATGCGCGCATCACGTGCGTGTCACGACGCGGGCATCGTGCGTCGTGACGCGTAAATGATGTCGCGTAAATTACGCGCAAATGACGGCCAAGTGGGACAGGCCCTTAAGGAACACCGGGGATTGCCCATTGAAGACAAAGGCCGGTCACATTTATGTTCTTTCAGACGATCTGAGGAGAAGAATTTCAAAGACTCGTGACCCACTGAGAAGTAAAAGGGCGGTGGAAGCAGTGCTTCAAATATTTTTACGGCAGCGGCAGATTTGTTCTGAGCAAGAGGGGAGTAAAAGACAGATGGGGACGAGGAGTTGAGATGACAGTTTTGTTTATCTGTCATCTTTTTGAGTGGCCCGTTCCTGTTCTTAATTTGCATGTTTGTGTCTATGTGTTTAGTGTCACTCTTCAAACCTATCAATCCACAGCCTTTGTGTTCTTGTTGTCAAACCCTGGTCTCATTCTCTGCTCACGTTAACCTTCAAGCCAAACGCACTCTGATTTCTCCTGAACCGCCCAGAGGACATCAGGACTTTAGAACTGTCTTTGGCAAACATCAATTACTGCCGAGACAATTGTTACTTTAAATCTGAGACTGATGATTCATGTTAACTATTGGGTTGGGTGTGGGGGAGGGTGGGGTCGGGAATGGGTGGAGGGGGAGTGGGGGGTGGTGTGGGGTGAGGGGAGGAGGGGTGAGGTTGGGGGTGGGGGGAGGGGGAGGTGGGGGGGAGGGGTGAGGAGGTGGGGGGGGAGAGAGGAACAAGTCAAAGTCAGGTAGGACACAAATTGCTGGAGTAACTCCACGGGACAGGCGGCATCTCTCGAGAGAAGGAATGGGTGACGTTCCGGGTCTTGACTCCAGAGATGCTGCCTGTCCCACTGAGTTACTCCAGCATTTTGTGTCTATCTTCGGTTTAAACCAGATATCTACAGTTCCTTCCTACGCATAGTCAAAGTCTGGTGTTAGGTTGCAGATCAGCCATGAGTTTAATTGAGAGAAACAGCATGGAAACATGCCCTTCGGCCCAAATGGACTTAATCTGTGATGTTCTCCATGGACAAACAGACTGACTGAGTTGGAGTTATAGAGTCATAGAGTTATACAGCGTGGAAGAAGGCCCTTCAGCCCAACTCATCCAGGGCAACCAAGTTTTTTGATTGAAAGATACAGCATGGAATGGGCCCTTCAGCCCATCAGGTCCACACTGACCATCAATCCCCCATTCACTTTCACACCTGCTCCCTACACACTAGCAGCAATTCGCAGAGGCCAATTAACCTGCAAACCTGTGCACTTTTGGGAGGTAGATGGAAACTGGAGCACCTGGAGGAAAGCTGTACGGTCACGGGGAGAGCGTGCAAACTCCACACAGACAGCACCCGAGGTCAGGATCGAACCCGGGGTCTCCGGCGCTGTGAGGCAGCGGCTCTATTAGCCGAGCCACTGTGTCGCCCATAATCCTTCAGCTTCCCATAAGGAGGGAAATAATTCTACAAAACAAAACAAAGCATATCATTGGTCTTGTGAAAAACAGAACCAAGAAAGTAGAATGAAAAGAAGCTACAAGTGTTGGTGGAGAGGGACTGGGAACGTAGACCGAGTGCAGATGAAAGATATATTTATGTCTAAATGATTTGTGATTTAGGAAAGAATCTTTAAGGTGCTGACAATCCAGTTTGCCTCCTACTCATGGCCTTGCTGGAGATGCAGCCTCAGTTTTGGGAGATGCTGGTTTAAAGGGCCTATCTCACGAGCATGCGCCTGCATGCGGCAAGCGCGACCTAACGTGGTCGCTTGAGCCGTACGGCCTCGCGGGGCCGGTCCCACTTCGATCGACGGAGCCGTATGGAGTTATGCGGAGCTGGTCCCGACATCGCGCGGGGCACCGAAAAAATGACCGTGTTTAAAAATTCCGCGCGGCAACGGCCTGCCGGCACGCAGCCGCCTCGACGCCGTGTCACTCAATCGACCTCCGCACGGCTCCCGCTTCTGGTTTGGTCGCGCTTGCCGCATGCCGTGCGGCTCAAGCGACCATGTTAGGTCGCGCTTGCCGCATGCTGGTGGGACCGGCCCTTTAGGTCGCGCTTGCCGCATGCAGGTCGCATGCTCGTGGGACAGGCCCTGTGATGTCTTGCCGAGTATCTGCAATGTATTTTGCAAATTGTCCATTAGTTTAGTTTAGAGATACAGCACAGAAACAGGCCCTTCAGTCCACGCCGACCAACAATCACCCATACACTAGTTCCATCCTACACACCAGGGACAATTTACACACACCAATTAACCTACAAATCCGTAAGTCTTTGGAATGTGGGGGAAAACCAGAGGAAACCCACGCAGGCACAGAGAGAATGTACAGACAGCATCCGTAGTCAGGATCGAACCAGGGACTCTGGTGCTGTAAGGCAGCTAGATAGGGCTCTTAAAGATAGCGGAGTCAGGGGATATATGGAGAAGGCAGGAACGGGGCACTGATTGTGGATGATCAGCCATGATCACATTGAATGGTGGCGCTGGCTCGAAGGGCCGAATGGCCTCCTCCTGCCCCTATTGTTTATCTCTGCCGCTGCGCCACCGTGCCGCCCCTGAAACATAACAAGTGAGAGAGATAGAACCTGAAGGGCAGCTTTTTTACACGAAGGGTGGCGGGTGTATGGAACGAGCTGCCGGAGGAGGTAGTTGAAGCAAGTACTATCGCGGCATTTAAAAAATATTTGGACAGGTACATGGATAGGACAGGGGTTTAGAAGGATAAGGGCCAAACACAGGGAGGTTGGACTCGTGTAGATGGGGGCATGTGGGTCAGTGTGGGCAAGGTGTGGGCATCCTGTTTCTACACTGTATGATTCTATGAGATATCTTTAGGTGAAACTCTGCCCGGGACTGGATGGAGCTTTGCGAATGTTTCGGGAGCAGTTAGCGATGGGTGCAGAAGCCAATGTGCAGAACCCAAGAGTAAATGAAGGTTTCTGGTGTTGTCAGATTTGCTGCTGAGGCACGTATTACAGTGCAGGGCAGATGGGGGGGGGGAGCCAAGTGGTGAAACCTTGCAGTGGAGTGAAGTAAACTTGAAGGAAACCAAACCTGGCCTGGTTTATTTTTTCATTTTGTGCTGCAGCCGATTTAGTCAGAGATGAGAGTCTGAAGTTTCTCTCCTCCGGAAAAGGGAGGTGTTTGGTTTCAGTGTTTCTTGCTCCAGTACTTTATTTAATACTTCACAAGAGAAAAGCAGCACGATTAATAAACAAAGAAGAGGAACCGAAAGGGAAATTTACTTTTTTTATTTAAATAGAAGTTCGTACTTTTATATGCATTTGCGATTTAAAAGCCTGTTTTTAAAACATTAGATTTAACCTGGCTCATTACTCCAGGGTATTGGCTTTGACAGCTGTTTGCTTGTAACAAGCGCCTGCTCTGCAGAGACGAACAAGATGTGGGTTGGGACAACCCATAATGCGCTCATAAATAGAAGAGAAGCAAGTGTTTTCATGCTGTGCAGTGCAGTGCACTGCCCAGATCTGCACACCCACTGAAAACCATTGTAAGTAAAGCCTCGATTATTAACCCGCGGGCCCTGCTGTGGTTTAGTCTAAACGCTCACACTGGCGTTTAGTATCAGCATTAGTGAGGAATACAATGGCTATCTGCAGCTCCTAGCTCTTGGCTAACATTACCGTAGAGATAGGGTTGACTGAATGAAATAAAGGCGTGCTGTAAAACTTAAAGGTGATCTGGAACGTAAGGCTGAAAGGAAGGAAATGAACGTTTTGTTGCACAGCTGCAACGGAATTAAATTGCACACAGACACCCACGGATGGACAGAGAGGGGGAAACAGTGAGGCAGTTCAGTGGAGAACGCTGAGAGCGAGAGAGAGAAAGAGACTGGGAGAGGGAGTGAGAGAGAGAGAGAGAGAGTGAGAGGGAAACACTGGGCCATTGTCCTCATTGTGTACAGTTAGTGAAAACACACAGATCCAGGCGGTACAATGTGGCTTATTCTTCGTGTTGTTAGGGACCACAGTCTTCCTCGGTAGGAGGAAAAATATAACAGTGACATGGCCCTGCACCTGCTTAAAAGAAACCACAGAAAAATACCACAGAAGGAGCACAAAGGGGTTGCACTGTGCATTGTATTACCCCCGACTAACCTCCACATGCTTCTGGCAAATGAAAGTGAATCTTTGCTCCACTTGTTCCCAGGCAGGTAAGGAAACAAGGTGATCACCACAACAGAGGTTAAACTACTCACAGTTACAAAGCAACACTGATTCCCCTTTAACTAACAATTATGCTTTCACCTTTGAAAAGGAAACATTTGATGTGGTGTGTAACTGCTATCCGAGATCAAAGTCCCAACTCCTTTACTGATTAGCCAGAAGAGAAGAGGCAGGGACTTGTAAGGAGATGCAGCTATGATTCACACATTGTGGTATTTGTGAAGGAAACTTAGGGCACGACATTTGATGTTTTCATTTGTCTGTCTGTTTCCTGTGATTGATCAAAGGTTACAGCATGGAAACAGGCCCTTCGGCCCACCGAGTCCATGCCGGCCCGTTCGCACCTAATTCTACATCATCCCACTTTCCCATCCACTCCCTACAAACTGAGGGCAGTTTACAGAGCGCTGATTAACTTACAAAGCTGCACGTCTTTGGGACTTTGGAGGAAACCGGAGCATCCAGAGGAAACCGACACGGTCACAAGTAGAACATGCAAACTCCACACAGACGGCACCCGTGGTCAGGGTCAAACCCGGGTCTCTGGCACTGTGAGGCAGTGGCTCCACCAGCTGCACCACTGTGCTGAACTAGATTCTAAAATCTGCCACGGAAGTTCAGTGTGTGCGTTTTCAGGAGCAGCGTTGCTGTATTGGTGGAAGCCACAGTTGGAGTGTTGCTCCATAATCTTTAAGCAGCTTCTATCTAACCTTACAAATAAGTGGCCTACAGCGGCAGGTGGATTAGAGATACAACATGGAAGCAGGCCCTTCGGCCCATCTAGTCTGTACTGACCACCGATCACCCATACACTAGTTCTATCCTGCACCCTAGGGACAATTTACAGAAGCCAACTAACCTACAAACCTGCACGTCTTTGGGATGTGGGAGGAAACCGGAGAAAACCTACGGGGTTACAGGTAGAACGTGCAAACTCCACACAGACAGCACCCGTAGTCAGGATCAAACCCGGGTCTCTGGCGCTGTGAGGTAGCAACTCTACCGCTGCGCCACCGTGCCACACAATCAAATGACATTACAACAGTGCGCTGTTTTCTGCTGGCTGCATCACTTTGAAAACAAGGATTAAAGGGCCTGTCCCATGAGCAGCGACTCCATGCGGCAAGCGCGACCTAACGTGGTCGTTTGAGCCATACACCCTCGCGGGGCCGGTCCCACTTCGATCGCCGGAGCCGTATGGAGTTGTGCGGACCTGGTCCCGACATCGCGCGGGACTCCGAAAAACTGAACGCGTTCAAAAATTCCGCGCGGCAACGGCCTGCCGACCCGCAGCCGCCTCGACGCCGTACGCAGCGTCTCGACGCCGTACGTCATGCGCAAACGTCCCGCGGACTTCGCTCGAACTTCACGTCACTCACTCGACCTCCGCGCGGCCCCCGCTTCCGGTTTGGTCGCGCTTGCCGCATGCAGGTCGCATGCTCGTGGGACAGGCCCTTAACATTGTGGCTTCAGATAGAACATGGAACATGGAACAGTACAGCTTAGGCACATCATTGCCGGTCCAACAAGCTGGAGATAATTATTAGCCAGAACTGAATCAACCATATAAATATTGTGCTACAATAACAGATCACAGGTTGCATATTCTGCATTGAGATTTATACAACGTAGAACATAGGCCAGTACAGTACTGGAACAAGCCCACAATGTCCAAGTCAAACCTAATGTGAAGTTAAACTTGTCTCCTCTGCCGGCATGTGATCCATGTCTCTCTATTCCCTGCACATCCATCCATGTGCCTTTCTACGAGCCACTTAAACGGCACTATTGTATCTACCTCCACCACCACCCCTGGCAGCGGGTTCCAGGCACCCACCGTGTAAAAAACCATGTCCGCATATCTTTGCACATCTTCTCACCTTGAAGCTAATCTTTGACATTTCTACCCTGAGAAAAGAGATTTGGACTGTCCAAAAAAATGTCCTGGCATATTCGACAGCCAATTAAGACATTCTTGAGCATAATTACTGTGATCATGTAGGAAAAAAGTGGCCAATTTACCCAAACTCTTCAAAAGAGGTATGGAGACTTTCTGATAATGCTTGCAACAGTGAATTTGAAAGATCTCTCAGTCTACGTTACAAGAAACAGATTATTGGATTGCTATCAACATCAGTGATGATTGTTGGGGATGATTATTGATCAGGACACGGGGTGTACTCATCTATCTGTTCTTCTTCCCAATAGTGGAGTGGAATCCGTTACACCTGTAGGAGCAGCGATAGGATCAGTTCCAAACGACAGAAAATATTCTCCACCTTTTGAAGAATATAGATAAGCCCCGGGACTGTGAAAAATGAAGTCTTCCTTGCTGAATGTCCTATAGAAACACACCCATGCGACTGGTTTGCATTCACAGTCCATGTTACATTGATCCCGCATCTCTGTGGAGAATGCTGAAGGCAGACACAAAAAGCCAGAGTAACTCAGCAGGTCGGACAGAGATGCTGTCAGACCCACTGTTACTCCCGCTTTTTGTGCCTATCTTCGGTTTAAACCAGCATCCGCAGTTCTGTCCTACTCGTGAACGCTGAAGGAATGTACCGATGATCATTACTGTACTCATTTGAAACATTTAAGGTGACATGGTAGCGCAGCTGGTAGAGTTGCTGCCTCACAGTGCCAGAGACCTGGATTCAATCCTGACTACAGGTGCTGTCTGGAGTTTGTATGGTCTACCTGTAACCGTGTGGGTTTTCTGCGGGTGCTCTGGTTTCCTCCCACATCCCAAAGGCGTGCAGGTTTGTACATTAGTTGGTTTCTGTTAATTGCCCCCAATGTGTAGGATGCGAAAGTGAGACGACATGACACTAGTGTCTGGGTGGTCTCTGGCCGGTGCAGACTCAGTGGGCTGAAGGGTCTGTTTCCATGTTCTATCACTGAACTGAACGAAACTAAATGAACAGAGCCACGGAAAGATTGTCACATAGCACAATGTTTTTGGACCCCGTGCAACGGAATTTTAACAACACCATTGTGATTTGCACATTCCAAAGATCGCCAAAGGAAGCTGAAATGACGAGAAGATAGACACAATAAGCTTGAGTAACTCAGCGGGATAGGCGGCATCTCTGGAGGGAAGGAATGGGTGACGTTTCGGGTCGAGACCCTTCTTCATTTGTACAATGACATCCAATAACTCGCATTCAGATATCACTCACTCATGGTCCTCCACCTTCACTCTCTTCCTCCCCCATTCACTCTCTTCTCGTCGCCCCCCCCCCCCCCCCTCGCCTCTCTGTTCCCTTCAACTCTCTGTTGCAGCAGAGAATGTTTGGGGGACAAGCTGTGGAGTCAGTGGATTGGAACTGAACTGGGAGAATGACGGATGATGGAGTTAGACACAAATTGCTGGGGTAACACAGCCGGTCAGGCAGCATCTCTGGAGAAAAGGAACAGGTGCATTTCGGGTTGAGACTCTTCAGTCTGACCTGCTGAGTTACTCCAGCATTTTGTGTCTATCTTTGGTTCCTTCCTACACGGGATGATAAAGGTGACATGTCTACAAGAAGTGTGGATGGACCACCCATAAGAATGTAACGTTATAAGAAAGAGATTTTGGAGTAACCATTTATCTCCTGGTGCCCACTCCACCATCCGGTCGAGACCCTTCCGTCTGAAGAAGGGTCTCCACCCGAAACGTCGCCTATTCCTTCGCTCCATAGATGCTGCCTCACCCGCTGAGTTTCTCCAGCATTTGTGTCTACCACCATCATGACTGACTTTTTACCCTACCAACAACGAGAGGGCAGTCCTGAGCTACCATCTACTCATTGTAGTACCTGTACAGTCCGTGTATTTTTTTCCCAAGTGCCTCATTACTGCGTATAAATGCCGCCATTTTCTCCAACTCTGTTGTCGGCCTCATTGGTCTGTTCTCTATTTCTTCTCTCCCTCCTTTCCTAAACAATGTTACATTTGCTAACTTCCAATCACTTCTAAAACCTGTCGAATTTTGGAAAATGCCTACCTCTACAACATCCCAGGATGAAGGTCTTAAGGTCCTGGGATATATTATCTTTAATTTCTTCAATCCTAATATTTTTACCTCTGCTAATTTCTTTCAGCTACTCGTAATACATAATTCTTCAGAATGCTGCCTGGGTTCGAGGGTTTCAGCTACAGGGGGAGGTTAGACAATAGACAATAGGTGCATGAGTAGGCCATTCTGCCCTCCGAGCCAGCACCGCCATTCAATGTGACCATGGCTGGCTGGTTGAACAGACTTGCATTGCTTTCTTTGGATCATCAGAGGTTAAGAGGCGACATGAGAGAAGTATGTAAAATTATGAGAGGCGGAGTAGGGTTATGACACGGTAGACACTCACAACCTTTTTCCCAGGGTGGAAATGTCCAACGCTGGAGGGCAAAGCTGTAAGGTGAGGGGGGAAACATTTAATGGAGACATGTGGGGCAAGTTTTTTCCACAGAGAGTGGTGGAGACCTGGAACTCTTTGCCAGGGGTGGTGGTGGAGGCAGATATGATAGTGTCGTTTAAGAAGCTTTTAGATCGGCATGTGGAAGTGCAGGGAATAGAGGGACATGGACCATGTACATGCAGATGAGATCAGTTTAACATCATCATGTTCGGCACAAACATCGTGGGCCGAAGGGCCTCTTGCTGTGCTGCACTGCTTTATGTTCTATAATTCCAACCCTATGGTTTTCTAATATTTCCAAGATCTCTTTTTCAATACCGACATTTCTGTCCTGGGCCTCCAGAGCGAGGCCTCATGCAACATGGAGGAACAGCACCTCTTATTCCGCTTGCAACCCAGTGGTATGAACATTGGAATCTCTATTTTTAAGTCAATCTCCCCCCAACTCTGCTATGGCCTACCCTCCATTTTGAAATGTCTTCAATTTCTCTCATTATCTCACCCCCCTTTACCCACCCCTCTCACCCCGTGTCCCATCCCACCTATGTCACTCCTCTTCTCTCCTTATCTGACACTTTTTAAAATCTCTTTTCCACCCATCTGCCAATGAACCCACCTGCATCCACCCATCACCTGTCGGGCTTTGTTCTGTCCCGCCTCCCTTGTCCAGCTTTCTTCCCCCACTATAATCATTCTGAAGATGCGTCACAACCCAAAACGTCACCTATCCATTCCCTCCACCGATGCTGCCTGACCTGTTGAGGTCTGAAGAAGGGTCTCGACCCGAAACGTCGCCTATTTCCTTCGCTCCATAGAAATGCCTGCCTCACCCGTTGAGTTTCTCCGGCATTTCTGTGGCACTTTGTGTTTTGCTCAACTTTCCAGCATCTGATATTCCTTGTGTCTCCTCAACACAAAATATGTCTTTAATTCCTCTGCCCGAGTCTGTAAGAAACTCACATTAATACTTGCTATTCTCTGCCTTTTTAAATAACTATTGCAGTTTAAAGTTTTTCTTTCTCATTTTACTCTTTCTAGTTCATTTCTATTTCCTCTCCTCATTAAATCCTGATTATTCCTTTGCTGAATTGATCCCAGTCCTCTGGTTCATTGTTTTGTTTGGCATAGTTGTATGTTTTTTTTCCCCGAGAAATCTAGAAATATCTTCAACTTCTCTTGATGGCCATAGTTGGATGTGTTTTTCTGCTGTTTTGGCCTTATTGGGATATATACTTGTAAGCTATGTATTAATTATTTAAATATTTAGCATTGTTTGTTTTGTCATCTTGTAAGTTGCTTCCCAACACCACAGCCAACTCCCACTTCATGCCTTTGTAGTTTGCTGTGATCAGAAATAAGCTGCTGGTTTTAAATTTAATTAAGTTACTTTTAGTCATTATCTACAGCTCTATCGCATTCTGTTTACTCTTTCAAAAGATCCTCAACGAGCACTACAAAACATCGTTTTTTCTTGAGTGAAACACAGAGCGGTTTCCCAATCTGAAGAAGGGTCCCGACCTGAAACATCGCCCATCTATTCTCTATCGTGTTGTCTAACCCACTGGGTTGCTCCAGCACTTTGCGTTTTACTCTAGATACCAGCATCTGCAGTTCCCTGGGTCTCCACGGAACCCTTTCTCATAATGCAGAACTCTACCTCAAAGTTAGACACAAAGTGTGGGAGTAACTCAGCGGATCAGGCAGCATCTCTGGCTAAAAAGGGTGGGTGATGCTTTGGGTCGGGACCCTTCTTCAGACTCAAGAACTCCAGTACTTTGTGTCTATCTTTGGTACAAACCAGCATCTGCAGTTCCTTGTTTCAAGGTAATGCCTTCCCTCATTAGTTTTGTTTAGTTTAGAAATACAGCATGCAAAGAGCCTCTTTGGCTGACCGAGTCCACACTAACCATCGATCACCTGTTCACATTAGTTCTATGTTATCCCACTTTCCCATCCACTCCTTACACACTAGGGGCAATTTATAGAGGACTAGACCAATGGGGGACCCTTTGGGTCCCGTCCCCTCAATACGCGGTTGCGGTGGGGAGGGGGGGGCAGCCTGCGGCGTCACACACACACACATTATTTAACCACCACCACCCACACTCACTAACCACCCCCCCACGCACACACACACTAACCACCCCCCTTGATATTAGAGTAATATTATTCATTCACTCCTTTTACCCCATCCGCGCCCTATCCACTCACGCATAGCCCCCAACTCGCAGGCTAGAGAGGGAGGGAGTAGAGAGAAAGGGACACAGAGGCACAGAGAGGGACACAGAGGCACAGAGAGGGACACAGTGGCACAGAGATGGACACAGTGGCACAGAGAGGGATTCAGGGGCACAGAGAGGGAAACAAAACAATGATTTTTAATCTCAGTTGTCAATAAAAAGACAGATCAATTTTTTTCAAAATGGAGTCTTACCAAAAAAACAGCTTAAAATTAAAAAAGCGCTGTCTTTGAAATTAAATGTTATCTTTAAGAATTAGTACAGTTAAGTGAGACACCAGATGTCTTTAAAGAACAAAAAATGCAACTTTTTCGAAGTTAAAACAAAATAATGAAGTTCAACCAGACTCTTATCTTTAGAGATGTGGAATTCATCACCGTTCTTCACAAACAAAGTAAGAATGACCGTTGGTGAAGGATTTGAAGAATGTTCTCGAAATGCTAGCATGCATCGTGCGTCGACCATAGCTCTCGGCAGCTCTCGGGAAACCCGAGCTGGGGCGCTAGCGTTGAAAACATTGGGCAGCGGGCGGCGCGAGCAGACCCATTGTGACGTCACCAGCTCGTTAACTTTAAAAAATATTTCAGATTTGTGAACAATTTTAATAAATAACTCAAGAAATAATGCATCAAATTTTCAGATAAGGCGATTTTTGACGTCATGGCGTAAATCTCAATCAGAATATGTTAAAATTTCACCGTTAGCGCGTCGTGTTTTCGAGGAGATGTGAATCACAGACGAACATCACACACACAAACACACACACACACACACACACACACACACACACACACACACACACACACACACACACACACACACACACACACACACACACACACACACACACACGCACGCACACACACACAAATACATAAATACACATCCAAGATCAGAGTTTTATAAGTATACTAGACTAAGTGGGACCACATGGGAGGGCTGGTCCCCCAACGCAATATTCCACCTCTCCACCAATTCCAATATTGGTGGCCAGTGGGGGGGGGGGGGGGGGGCTTTCTGGAGCACTAGTATGGGTGTTGTGGGCTGGAGGGACTGGTTTCCAGAAGGCTAGTATGGACATTGTGGGCCAAATGGATTCTTGGGGTGGCAGCTCAGTCACTCAAGCCTGATGTGCTGGCAGCTCACTCACGGCTGATGGGCTGGCAGTTGACTCACTGCTATTCCTTGAAATTCCATTTCAAGCAGGGTGCAAGGCCACCAAATTCAGATGCAGTTTCCCACCATTTCAAGCAGGGTGCAAGGCCACCAAATTCAAGTGCAGTTTCTAACCACTTCAAGCAGGGTGCAAGGCCACCAAACTCAAGTGCAGTTTCCTACCACTTCAATCAGGGTGCAAGGCCACCAATCAATCTGGTGCACTTTCATGCCACTTCAAACAGGGTGCAAGGCCACCAAATTCAAGCGCTGTTTCATGCCATTTCAAGCAGGGTGCAAGGCCACAAAATTCAAGTGCAGTTTCATACCACTTCAATCAGGGTGCAAGAAAACCAAATTCAAGTGCAGTTTCATACCATTTCAAACAGGGTCAGAATCAGAATGCTTTATTGTCATTGCATGTGTCACATATAACGGGATTACTGTGTCTCTCCATTTAAAAGAACTTCAAACATTCACATACTCATACTTTTTACACTCCCTCCCTCCCCAAACCCACCCATGGATTCACATTTACATAAATTATCACTGTCTCCCACCCCCCCCCCCCCTCCTTCCCCATAACCCGCTCCCGAGACAGAGTTCAGTTCCAAGATTGCTGATGGGTAAAAGCTGTTCTTGAGTCTGGCAGTGTGTGACTTTAGCGACCTGTACCTTTTTCCTGAGGGCAGCAGTGTGAAAAGGTGGTGACAAGGATGTGTAATGTCTTTCACGATATTACAGGTGCTGCTGCGGCATCTGGAGTGGTAAATGTCCTCCAGAGGGGGCTGGGGGAGTCCAATGATACCCTGGGCAGTTTTTATCACCCTCTGGAGAGCTGCTCTGTCAGCTGCTGAACAGTTCCCAAACCAGGCAGTTACGCAGTAAGTCAGTATGCTTTCTACCGAACAGCGGTAGAAAGACTCCAGCAGTTTAGCAGACAGATGGGCCTTCCTCAGTGTTCTGATGAAGTAAAGTCTCTGTTGCGCCTTTTTTACAACTACAGCAGAGTTCACAGACCATTTAAGATCCTCACTGATGTTGATCCCCAGAAATTTAAAACTAGGCACCCTCTCCACCTCCTCGCCCCCTATCTCCAGTGGCCTGAGCTCCGCTCTATGTCGCCTGAAATCAGTGATGATCTCCTTTGTCTTTTTAGTGTTCAGAGAGAGATTGTTGTGAGCACACCACTCAGAAAGTCTGTGCACCTCCTCTCTATAGGCGACCTCGTTCCCATTTGAGATGAGCCCCACCGCGGTTGTATCGTCCGCAAATTTGATGATCCTATTTGCGGGATGATGGGGCAAACAGTCATGTGTGTATAGGGCGTAGAGGAGCGGACTGAGCACAATGCCCTGCGGTGCTCCTGTGCTGAGGGTCATCGATGTCGAGGTGTAGGGTCCAAGTCTCACCGTCTGTGGGCGTTCACTGAGAAAGTCCAATATCCACCGTCACAGTTGACTGCTGATGCCAAGGTCTAGCATTTTTGTGATCAGGTTGCTGGGTATGATTGTATTAAAAGCTGAGCTGTAATCAACAAAAAGCATCCTGACATATGACCCCTTCTCCTCTAGGTGTTGTAGTGCAGCATGGAGGACAGTGTTTATTGCATCCTCTGTAGATCTATTAGCCCTATATGCATACTGGTGTGGGTCGCGTGAGGGGGGGAGAGATAATTTGAGGTGACCTAGGACCAGCCTTTCAAAGAACTTGGAGACTACAGATGTAAGAGCAACGGGCCTGTAGTCGTTGAGGGAGTTGATGTTTTTCTGCTTGGGCACCGGGATGATAGTGGTGGTTTTCAGGCACGCTGGCACGGAGGAGTGTGCTAGGGAAAGGTTAAAAAAGGGTGCAAGGCCACCAAATTCAAGTGCAGTTTCATACAATTTCAAGCAGGGTGCAAGGCCACCACATTCAAATGCAGTTTCATACCATTTCAAACAGGGTGAAACCACCATAAAATCATCATAAAACATCACACAAACATGACAAAACACCACATAAACACTACATAAACACCACACTCACAGTTCAGTAGACATTCAGTGTGTTCAGTTGATTCGCAGCTCAGACAGAGTCGAGACTGAGCCACACACACACTTCCGGGTTTTATAATCCCTCCCCCCTCCCCCCCTCCCACCGGAATGGGCGTGGCCTTCATGGCGTGATTGACAGGATAGAGATTCTCAACATTTTTTAAACACTAATAACACTTTTATTTTTCATTGATGGGAAGAATCCTCTGCATCTGATGAGCGGAGAGGGACTGAGTAAGATAGCCAAAAATCACAGCCGTTTTATCTAAAATCAATATACAGTGCAAACAGGAAGTTGTCAAGTTTAGACTTTTAATCATTTGCCATTTCAAACCAACCACCACCTACCATTTGCTGTGCTTTATTTCAAACCAACCACATTTTCATTTTCAAACCACATTAAGGGCACTCAAGGTCAGTAAAACCACACTCACAGTTTAGTAGGCATGTGTTCAGTGCTATTCACAGCTCAGACTGAGAGACGTGACCCTCTCGCTCCTCCATCTTGCAGAGACTGACTGAGGCACTCAACACTTCCGGGTTTTATAGTCCCTCCGGAAGGGGCGTGGCCTTCAGGAGAGAGAATCTCAACATTTTTTCAACATTAATAACTCTTTTATTTTCAATCGATGGGAAAAACCCTCTTGTCCTGCACAGCGGAGGGGGACTCTGAGTAAGATGGCCAAAAATTACAGCCGCAAGTGGCAGCGTTTTTTCTAAAATCAATATACAGAACAACAGGAGGTGGTCAAGATCAGACTTTTAGTAATATAGATAGATATAGATAGTTAACCTACAAACCCACATGAAGGTAGGAGGAAAGTCGAGCACCAGAGTAAACACACACGGTCGCAGGGAGAACGTGCAAACTCCACTCAGACAGCACCCAGGGTCAGTATCGAACCCTGGTCTCTGGTGTTGTGAGGTAGCTGCTCTACCAGCTATGCCATTGAGCTGCCCTTAACATAGCAATCAAGAAAACCATCTCTTACTCAGTCCATCAATTTCTCCTTCATGCGAGCACTGTTAGTTTAATTTAGTTTAGTTTAGAGATACAGCGCGGAAGAAGGCCCATCGGCCCACTGAGTCCATGTCGACCAACGATCCCCGCACACTAACACTATCCTACACACACTGGGGACAATTTACAATTGCTCCAAGCCAATTAACCTACAAACCTGTACGTCCTTGGAATGTGGGAGGAAACCCAAGCTGGTCAGAGGGAGAAGGTACAAACTCCATACAGACAGCACCCATAGTCAGGATCGAACCCAGGCCCCTGGCGCTGTAAGGCAACAACTTTACCACTGTGCCACTGAGCTACCCGCTGTAATTTGATTTGCTGAAGCTAATATGTTGTTTTTGACTATTATCTTACTCTTTAGTTTTATGCTTTCCCTACACTGGTGTTAATGAATGGGGACTGAGAGACAACTCCCAGCAGTGTTTTCTGCAACTTCCTACTACTTAATTTCATCCAAACTGATACCCTTCTTCTTGATTTGTCCTCTGAGCTAAGATCCTTCCTCTCCAAAGATAGACATAAAGTGCTGGAGTAATTCAGCAGATCAGGCAGCATCTCTGGATAAAAAAGGGTGGGTGACGTTTCGGGTTGGGGCCCTTCTTCGGACTGATCGTAGGGGGTAGGAACATAAAGTAAGAAAAGACCAGGACAAATCAGGGCCGGCAGCAGATGACCAAGAAAGGGTGGAGCCCACAATGGCCCATTGTTGGCTAGGGATGTTGTGATCCCAAGAGGGAATTCAGAAGGAATTCAAGAGGGAATTCAAGAGGAAGAGAAAAGGGAATACCACCCTCCTCGATTTGTCCTGGTCTTTTCTTACTTCCAGTTCCACCCCACTACAATCAGTCTGAAGAAACATCGCCTATCCCTTTTCTCCAGAGCTGCTGCCTGACCCACTGAAGTCACTCCAGCATTTAGTATCTATCTTTGGATTAAACCACCACCTGCAGTTCATTTTATTACATCCTTCCTCTCCACTGTCTCTATCCCTTTTTTTGGGGGTTGGTGCCTTTTCCATTTTCCTATCTCTTCTGAAAGTATCCTGGAGTGGCCTGCCTTGGTCACTTAGCAACCATGCCTGTGTGCGATTCTTAGATGGTACCAATTTACTTCTGCTTGTGCTGTTAATTCACATCTCCTGTTGTAAAATGCTGCGTGCATTCAGATAAAAAGCTTTCAATTCTTTCCAGAGACTGAACTTCGCAATGCAAGCATAAAATCCGTAGATTCTGGAAATCTGAAGTAAAATCAGAAACTGGCAGAAAAACTCAGCAGGTCAACAGCATCTTGGAAAGAGAAACAAAGTCAACATTTCTGATCAAAGACTCTTTGTCATCGTGTATGTAAGGCCTCTGCAGTGAACGTTAAAGAGAGCTTCCGAAAGGGCAGCACAGTGGCGTAGAGTTGTTGCCTCACAGCGCCAGAGACCCTGGTTCGATCCCGACCTCGGGTGCTGTCTGTACGGAGCTTGTACGTTCCCCCGTGACTGCGTGGGTTTTCTCCGAGTGCTCCACTTTCCTCTCAGACTCCAAAGACGAACTGGTTTGAAGGTTAATTGGCTTCTGCGATTGTAAGATTGTCCCTAGTGTGTAGGATAGCGCTAGTGTACAGGGTGATCGCTGGGCTTTGCGGACTCGGTGGGCCGAAGGGCCTGTTTCCACGCTGTATCTCTAAAAATAAATCTAAATAAGACACGAACGATCCATAAATGGTGATGACAAATTTACCAATAGAAGATATTTGTGGTGTGGACAGCAAGCTTAAATCATGGCTACATCAGATAAATCAGTAAAGTCGGAAGGCAAAACTGATCAAATTATAGTGCAACAGAGAACAAGGTGGAAAAGAAAGTGGTTACTGATCATTGTTCCATTGCCCGCAAAGGTGCTGACAATTTTGTGGCATAGCTCCTTCAAACAAATGGCTGTATTAAGAAGGGACCAGGAGGTATAATGCCCTAGTTCCTGTCTAGCCCTGGCAAGGACACAGCAGGCCCAGTGGGTGGATAAAGTCTAAACGCTCGACATAACATCCCAGACCAAATATACACTTTCAACGGGCATATTGTAAACCACGAAACAAGAGCTTCATTTGATACAACCAAAGAAATACTTCATTCCAAAATGCTCAAAAAGAAGGCCAATGGCAGTATTGTGGTGTTTTGAAAAGGCCATGTTAATCCTTGCTGGATGGAGTCCAATTCTTCTGTTCAAGTAGCATGTCTATGCGTGGGCTTGTGTGAGTTATTTTAATTGTGAGGCAGGCAATGTATGCAACCTACCGGTTTTGAACACCTGTCCTAATATCTCTCGTAGCGCTTTGTATTAAATGTTGTGCGGTAGCATTCCTGTTAAGAACAGCGGGATATTTTTAACTAGATTTCCGTCAGCCAGCACACCAGGGACTCAGAATCGTACAGCGTGGAAACAGGCCCTTCAGCTCAACTTAACCACGCTGACCAGCATGCCCCATCTACACTAGTCCCACCTGCCCTGCGTTTGGCCCATATCCCTCTAATCCTCCCCTATCCATGTACCTGTCTAAAATGTTTCTTAAACGTTGCGATAGTACATGCCTCAAATACCTCCTCCACCACTTGTTCCATACACCCATCGCCCTTTGTGTAAACAGCTCAGTTTCCCATTAAAACCTTCCTCCCTCATCTTGAACCTATGTCCTCTGGTTCTCGATTCCCCTACTCTGGGCAAAAGGCACTGTGCCTTTACCTGCTCTATTCCTCTCATGATTTTGTATACCTCTATAAGATCACCCCTCATCCCCCTGCGCTCCAAGGAATAAAGTACTGGGCTGTTCAACCTCTGCCTATAGCTCAGTCCTTTGAGTCCTGGCAACATCCTGGTAAATCTTCTCTGAACCCTTTCAAGCTTGACAACATCTTTCCTATAGCATGGTGCCCAAAACTGAACACAATTCTCGACTGGACTTAGTTAGAATACAGGACCTGCAGCTGAACCTACGAAGGTTTATTTTGTGGTCCTCTCTAAGCATATAACAATTCTTCCTGTCACAGGTAAACAGGGAGCATGCAGTTCATTGAGTGTCAGTAGGCTGTCAAACTAGTCACAACAGGGACATGATAGAGCACACTCTATTGATATTTCAAACATCATAGTTTACATTTTTGAACTGAGGTAGATGTTACATTTAGCAGTAGCTCCATTCCAATGGACTTCAAAAGAATTTGGAAGAGTATTGGCACAGGATTCATATCTGGGACATGAACTCATCTGCTTAGGGTTACAAATGTGGTTGGCTGCAGTCCTGAAGGTTCAATCAAATGATGGGCCAGTTGTAACAGCCCCACCCACATAAACCACATCCCTCCCCTCCTCTCTCCAATATTTTCATACTTTAACGAACATTTTTATTTCACTCCTCTGTGAGTTTCCAGACAGATTCTGTGCATCATTGTGTGAGATGTGGGAGATGTTTGTAGGAACCCCAAGGGTAACCTTGGAGCAGTTGGCAAGGTGCCTACATACTCTCTGCAGGCTCGCCCTTGCCTGCTGGATATTTGCAGCAACGGCGGTCTCTGCTTTGTTCTTTTCACAAAACAAAAACATTTTATTTAGCTCCTGTCCTGCGATATTTAACAGCCAAAGGTGTACACTTAAAGTTGTTGCTGTTGAACCCGTGAACATGTGGTGCATAACAGGGCGGCACGGTGGCGCAGCAGGAGAGTTGCTGCTTTACAGTACCAGAGACCAGTGTTCGATCCTGACTACAGGTGCTGCCTATACAGAGCTTATACATTCTCCCCGTGACCACGTGGGTTTTCTCCGGGTGCTCAGGTTTCCTCTCACGCTCCAAAGACGTGCAGGTTTGTAGGTTAATTGGCTTCGGTAAAAACTGTAAATTTCAGTGTGTGCTCGTGTAACGGGGATCGCTCGTCGGCGTGGGCTCGGTGGGCCGAAGGGCCTGTTTCCACGCTGTATCTCTAATCTAAACTAAACTGTACTAAACCTGTCCTATCCATGTACCTGTCCAAATGTTTCTTAAAAGTTGCGATAGTACCTAAAAAAAACTTTAAAAATGTAAACAAGTTCTCACAAATAGAAGTGTAATCATCAAGAGAAAATCCGTCTGAAGAAAAGTTCCGACCCCAAATATCACGTATTCATTCCCTCCACAGATGCTGCCTGGCCCGCTGAGTTACTCCAGCACTTTGGGTCCTTTTTTACAAAAAAGACTAATCCTTGTTTACAGGATATTATCTCATTCTACAAGCATTTTCTCCTCCAGTTTTGTGCAGTCTTTTAATCATTTAACCAGTCCACTCTGGCCACCAAAATCCTGTATCCAATTTCCTTCACCGTGCCAACCCACCCTTACTGACCATCTCTTCAGCTGACTATTCTCTTCCCCATTTTGTTGCTCGATTTCCCCACATTCTCCTGCTTACCCGGGTTGCAAACATCACTGGTCACCTGCAGATGTGTTTTCTTACATTTCCTTCAAACCTTGCAAGAGGCCTGGACAGAGTGGATGTGGGGAGGATGTTTCCACAAGTGGGAGAGTCTAGGACCAGAAGCCGTAGCATCCGAATAAAAGGACATACTGTAAATTAGAAAGGAGATGAGGAGGAATTTCTTTAGTCAGAGGGTGGTGAACCTGTGGAATTCATTGCCACAGACGGCTGTGGAGGCCAAGTAAGTGGATATCTGCCTACAGTCTGTCTGTTTTTCTATCTTTTTTTAATTTCTAGTCTGATTTAAAAGTTTGTTTTGGAGGTTTCTTTAGTTTTTCTATGTGGGGGGGGGGGGGGGTAGGGTAAGGGGGAAACCGTTTCCCAGTCACATCTTGGCGAGGATGCGACTATTCTCCGAGTCGCGTCCTCGCCCCCCTCCTCGCGGCCTACAAACTGGATTGGCGCGGCCTTTCCTGCCGGGGACCAGCCAATGCTTCAGCGGCGGCGCAGCACTGGATTCACGGCGGAGCGGGCGATGCCTCACCTGGGATCACCGTTTGAAGCTCCGGAGTATTGGGCCTGCTGCTTCAACATCACGAAGCTGTGGTTCGTAGAGCTTCCAGCGCGGGCGGCGCTGACTTCAACATCGCGGAGTCCTGGGACCTTTTGCCGAGGGCCGCCAGCGTGAATCTCCACCCAGCGCAGCCTGTGGACTTTGGGAGCCGCGGTCTCCGGTAGGAAGTGGCCGATTCGGATGTCCAAGTCGCTGAGGTTGTTCTCCCGTTCCGACGTCGGAGTTCCAGCATCCCGGCGAGAGGGCCTGAACATTGGGCTGCCGTAGCGGCGCCAGCGAGGGGTTCGGGAGCCCCCCGAACACGAGAGAACAACAGAGAACAACAGAGGAGGATGACTGAACTTTGGTGCCTTCCCTCACAGTGGGAAACTTTGACTCCGCTGAGTGGGGATGTCTATGTTAAAGACTATCGTGTTCTGTGCTCCAGTTTATTCATATGGCTGTATGGTGACCACACATTTCACTGTACCAATTGATACATGTGACAAATAAATGTCTCTTGTCTTGTTGTCTTGTTTTGTGATCTTAGTCAGGGATAAATATTGGTCAGGGCACATGTGATTACACTCTTAGTCTTTAAAATTGAGCAGAGGATCTTTTATGTCCAAGAGAGTAAATGAGGCCCTGTTTATAATCTAATCGGATGTCCTGAATACTGGGCTTGCAACCTACATACCTTTACACAGAGAGGGAGCAATGACAGGGCCGGACTAATCAATAGATTGATCCGCGCATCATTACTCCCAGCATTTTAGGGATATCTAAGTAGTAGATGTACAGGGCGAGGAGATGTTCAAAACAGTTCAATTGTGAGATGGCTTCATGGACCTGTGGTGTTGGGACATCATCTTTCAGCTGAACAAGACGTTGGTGAGTAGACAAAAATGCTGGAGAAACTCAGCGGGTGAGGCAGCATCTATGGAGCGAAGGAAATAGGCGACGTTTCTGGGTCGAGAGCCTTCTTCAGACACACTGCACACACTGGGGACAATTTACAGTTTTTACCGAAGCCAATTAACCTACAAACCTGCACGTCTTTGGAGCGTGAGAGGAAACTTGAGCACCCGGAGAAAACCCACGTGGTCACGGGGAGAATGTATAAGCTCTGTATAGGCAGCACCTGTAGTCAGGATCGAACCCTGGTCTCTGGTGCTGTAAAGCAGCAACTCTCCTGCTGCGCCACTGTGCCGCCCTGTTATGCACCACATGTTCACGGGTTCAACAGCAACAACTTTAAGTGTACACCTTTGGCTGTTAAATATCGCAGGACAGGAGCTAAATAAAATGTTTTTGTTTTGTGAAAAGAACAAAACAGAGACCGCCGTTGCTGCAAATATCCAGCAGGCAAGGGCGAGCCTGCAGAGAGTATGTAGGCACCTTGCCAACTGCTCCAAGGTTACCCTTGGGGTTCCTACAAACATCTCCCACATCTCACACAATGATGCACAGAATCTGTCTGGAAACACACAGAGGAGTGAAATAAAAATGTTCGTTAAAGTATGAAAATATTGGAGAGAGGAGGGGAGGGATGTGGTTTATGTGGGTGGGGCTGTTACAACTGGCCCATCATTTGATTGAACTTTCAGGACTGCAGCCAACCACATTTGTAACCCTAAGCAGATGAGTTCATGTCCCAGATATGAATCCTGTGCCAATACTCTTCCAAATTCTTTTGAAGTCCATTGGAATGGAGCTACTGTTAAATGTAACATCTACCTCAGTTCAAAAATGTAAACTATGATGTTTGAAATATCAATAGAGTGTGCTCTATCATGTCCCTGTTGTGACTAGTTTGACAGCCTACTGACACTCAATGAACTGCATGCTCCCTGTTTACCTGTGACAGGAAGAATTGTTAAATGTATGGAGAGTACCACAAAGGAAACCTTAGTTGGTTCTGCTTTAAGACGTTGGTGAGACTACACTTAACAATGGACAATTCTGATTGTTCTAACACAGAATGGATATCATTAAACTGGGAAGAATTTAAAAAAAAACTGCTGAGGATTTTACGGGGATGGGAGGATTTGAGGGGTTTGGACTCTTTTCCCTGGAGTGCCGGAGCTGAGGGGTGACCTGATAGAGGGTTATAAAATCACAAGAGGTTTGGATAAGGTGAGTGGCCGCAGTCTTTTCCCCAGGGTAGGGGGATTTTAAACTAGAGTACATAGGCATAATGTGAGAGGGGAGAGATTTAAGGCAGGCACTACGGGCAGAATTTGCCACCTCTGAGTTTAGTTTAGTTTAGAGATATACCGCGGAAACAGGCCCTTCGGGCAAATGAGTCCGCACCGACCATCGATCCCCGCACATTAACACTACCCTACACACACTAGGGACAATTTTACATTTATCCCAAGCCAATTAATCTACAAACCTGTCCATCTTTGGAGTGTGGGAGGAAACTGAAAATCTCGGAGAAAACCCACGCAGGTCACGGGGAGAACGTACAAACTCCATACAGACAGCACCCATAGTCAGGATCGAACCCTGGTCTCCGGCGCTGTAAGGCAGTAGCCCTACTGCTTTGCCACCGTGCAGCCCAGTTGTTATTTTGAGAATTGTTATTATAATGGGAGTATTTACGTGGCTGATTCAGTGCTGGTTAACAACCATCTCCAGCATGTTGCTGGTGGATCTCACAAGGGTAATAGCATTGAATGTAAAGTAAAGTTAGTTTGACCTTCCAAAGTACCAGGCACTTTAATGCCCCAAACGTTTAGTTTAGTTTAAAGATACAGGCCCTTCAGCCCAACAAGTCCATACCAACCAGCAATCACCCCGTACATTAGCTCTGTCCTACACACTAGGGACAATTTTACAAAGCTTTACAAACCTACAAATTCGCAGGTCTTTGGAATATGGGACGAAACCGGAGCTCCTGGAGAATATTTGTGCGGTCACTGGGAGAATGTACAAACTCCGTACAGATAGCACCCATAGTCAGGATCGTACCCGAGCCTCTGGCGCTGTAAGGCAGCAACTCTACCGTTGCGCCACCATAGGTAAGGTTGTTGTCACTTACCTGCCCATGGCTGAAAATTGACACACGGGACAGAAGTGTGTTATGAACAAAGTATAAAAGATTCTGCAGAGGGGATTGAGAGTCTCTGGAATTCTCTGCCACAGAAGGTAGTTGAGACCAATTCATTGGCTATATTTAAGAAGGAGTTAGCTGTGGCCCTTGTGGCTAAAGGGATCAGGGGGTATGGAGAGAAGGCAGGTACAGTATACTGAGTTGGATGATCAGCCATGATCATATTAAATGGCGGTGCAGGCTCGAAGGGCCGAATGGCCTACTCCTGCACCTATTTTCTATGTTTCTATGAGAGTAACTATTTCCCTCGGTGGAAGATCCTGAAGGAGGAGACATAAACAAATTAAAGCCAGACCTAGTGGAAGCGAAATGGCACGATTCTCTCAGTAGGCTGGGGAAGTCAAGCATCGTGGGGCTTTAATGAATGGGACTGATGGATTTTTGTTCTGTATCTTTTGAGGGAAATTGAGCTAAATGGGGATGTGATATTGTTTCTACTGATCTTCAGGAGCTGAATGGCCTTTTCCTGCATTTCTGTGCCATTGTCTGCATTCATTTCTGTAAAGTGCATCAGTGCAACAAAGGTGCCCCCATCACTTTTAGTACAAACAGTTGAACACAAAAACCAGAGGGTTCGAACTACCACTGGCCAATATAGAGTACAGACAGCAATACATTTCCAGCAGACACCCCTCTCTGCCCTCTTGGTGGTGGCATTGGCTCATTGACGCTGTTTATTGCTGCCGTTAAATGAGCGAGGAGTTTGGTACATGGGTCAGAGCATCAGACATGAGCTTTGACCTTCTGGTTATAGACACAAAATGCTGGAGTAACTCACCGGGCAGGCAGCGCCACTGGAGAGAAGGAATGGGTGACGTTTCGAGTCGAGACCATTCTCCTTCAGACCCTTACTCCAGCATTTTGTGTCTATCTTTGGTGTAAACCAGCATCTGCACTTCCTTCCGACACAGTCTTGTGGTTATGTTACTGAACTGGTCATTCAAAAGCCCAGAGTGAGGTCAGGAGACAAAGCCGGCATCCCTCCCTGGCAGTCCGGCTTTTTATTCCATTAATCAAAAGATAATACAGATAAGCCTCATATTATGGACCATAGAGGGGGGGGAGGGGGGGGGGGGGGGGAATGGTGTTCGTTATTGCAGATTTTCCGCTATAACCGAGTAAGCGGTTTGCTCCAGCCACCTTTCCATGAAACTACAAGTTGTCTTCAAATGTAAAGTTATTTTTAACAGGTAAAAATGTATTTTTGTTACTGGAAGCTAAAAATACTAAAGGCTGTTTGTTACGTTGTTTAATAGAGCATTATTGCACATGTGTCGATTGAGGCAATTGCTTGTCAATTTCAGTGACCTTGCGCAGTGTAACTAGTAGCCTGTGTTCTTAAAAATACAGTGGTGTCTGATTGCTGTGGGGGACCTTCCATCCACTATAACCAAAATCAGGTCATAGTCGTAGAGGCATACAGCAGGGAAATAAGCACTTCGGCCCAATTTGCCCACACCGATCTTATGCCCCATCTCCACTAGTCCCACCTGCCTGCATTTGGTTCATATCCCCCTAAACCTGTCCATGTGCCTATCCAAATGTTTCTTAAATGCCTCATGGTCCAAATGTCTCTTGGAATAAAGGGGAGGTCATTTAAGACAGAGGTGAGAAAAAACTTTTTCACCCAGAGAGTTGTGAATTTATGGAATTCCCTGCCACAGATGGCAGTGGAGGCCAAGTCACTGGATGGATTTAAGAGAGAGTTAGATAGAGCTCTAGGGGCTAGTGGAGTCAAGGGATACGGGGAGAAGGCAGGCACGGGTTATTGATAGGGGATGATCAGCCATGATCACAATGAATGGCGGTGCTGGCTCGAAGGGCCGAATGGCCTCCTCCTGCTCCTATTTTCTATGTTTCTATGTAAACATTGCAATACTAACCACCGGGTGGCGCCAGCAATGGTTACCTCGCCAACAGTCTGTCTCGTACCTTCATTCTTTGTTGTTTTTTTAGTATGTGTTAAATGTATGTTTTAGTGTTCTTTAGCTTGTTTTATGTTGGGGGTGGGGGAAAGGGGGGTTGGGGGAGATGTGATTTTTTCCCCCGTATCGTATCTCCGTCTGCACTGCGGCCTAACATCGTGGAGTCTGCAGGAGACCGACTTCGTGAGGTCCGTCCACGGGAGCCCGCGGACATAACATCACGGAGCTGGCCGTCCCTGTCGGGGATCGGCCTTGGAGCTCCAACCGCTGAACCTGCAGACTTTAACATCGTGGAGCTCGCGGCCCCTGGTTAGGGACCGACTTCGGGAGCTCCACGTCGAAGAAGCTTCGATCGCCCCGATCTCGGGAGCTTCGATCGTCCTGACACGGGAGCTTCGATCGCCCCAACTGCGGATGGTTCAATTGCCCCAGCCGCGGGAGAATAAGAGGAAGAAGGTTAGACTTTATTGGCTTCCATCACAGTGAGGAATGTGGGGAGTCCACTGTGGTGGATGTTTATGTTAACTTTAATATGTGTCTTGTTGCTTTTTCAATATGGCTGTCTTTAGTTAACTTTAGTGTGTCACTGTACCTTAATTGGTACACGTGACAATAAACAGACCTTTGAACCTTTGTGTATGTGCCTCAACTACCTCCTCTGGCAGCTTGTTCCATACACACATTCCCTTTGTGTAAAAAAAAGGTGGCCCTCAGGTTCCTATTTTCCCCCCTCACCTTAAACCTGGTTCTCGATTCCCCTACTCTGGGCAAGAGACTCTGTGCATTTGAATGATCTAATCCTCTCCTGATTGTATACACCTCTGTAAGATCACCCCTCATCCTCCTACCATCATAGCCTGCTCAACCTCTCCCTATAGCTCAGGCCCTCGAGTCCTGACAACATCCTCGTAAATCTTATTTGCATCGTTTCCCAGCTTGACATCTTTCTTAAAACATGGTGACCAAAAACTGAACGCAATGCTCTAAATGTGGCCTTGCCAACATCTTGGTTAACTGCAACATGCATTGCCTCCCAACTTCTCTACCCAATATGTTTAAGAAGGAACTGGAAAATCGAAGGTACACAAAAATGCTGGAGAAACAGCGGGTGAAGCAGCATCTATGGAGCGAAGGAAATAGGCAACGTTTCGGGCCGAAACCCTTCTTCAGACCCAGACCCTCTACCCAATATCCTGACTGATGAAGGCCAATGTGGCAAAAGCTTTTTTGACAACCCTATTTACCTACCTGTGACGCCACTTTTAGATTAGATTAGATGAGATTAGATTCCTTTATTTGTCATTCAGACCTTTCGGTCTGAACGAAATTTCGTTGCCTGCAGTCATACATATAATAATAAACAACAAAACACACAATAAACACAAATTAACATCCACCACAGTGAGTTCACCAGGCACCCCCCCACTGTGATGGAGGCAAAAGTCTTAAAGTCACTGTCTCTTCCCTCCTTGTTCTCCCTCTGCACTGAGGAGATCCAGGCCTCCGATGTTGTTACCCCACCGGGCGATGGTAATTCAGTCCCGCGGCTCAACCGAGCCCCGCAAACGGGCCGGTTCAAGCTCCGCGGCCCGGGGTGGTCGAAGCTGCCGCCCTCCAGTCCATCGGACGCAGCTGTTTCCGCGGGAGCTCCGTAAAAACAGATCACCAACCTGTGACCTGCAAGCTCCCGACAATGTTTTAAGGAACTATGAGTTCATAATGACAAAGGTGGACTGTATCAATATTGGTGACCATGAAAGTGTCGGACTGTTATTTAAAACCAACTAGATAACATGTGGCTTGTCGGGCAGGAATTCTACTGGTCGACAAAGTGGTTGATTTTTAATTGTCCTCAGAGTTCCTCAGTGCAGGGTGACTCAGAATGAAGCATAAGTGCCAGCCTTGCCAACAATGTCCACATCAATAAAAAACTCACAAACATCAGAGCACTGCCATTTAACTTTGATGGAGATTGAAAACAATGATTAAAAAATAATGATTAAAACGCACCACTTCAACATTAATTTCATAAATAGAAATGGAGGTTGCTTTATATTAAGTTGAAACATGTGTTTTCAAATTGAATAAAGTCTATCTGCCATCTTCACTCTCTTCTCATTAGACCTCTCATCAAACTGGAGTAGGGGCAACATAACATCAAATAACATGGAACATCGAACAGGCCAGTAAAATAACAGGTACGTCAACCTATAATGTTTGCACCAAACATGATGCCGTTAAACTAATCTCCTCTGTCCCCATTTCCCTCCATTCCCTGCATGTCCATGTCCCTATCTCAAAGCCTCTTAAATGCCACTATCGTATCTGTTTCCACCACCACCCCTGGCAGCACGTTCTAGGCACCTATTTAAAAAAAACTTGCCCCCACATCTCCTTAAAACTTTCCCTCTCTGACCTTGAAGCTAAGCCCTCTAACCTTTGACATTTCCACCCGAGGATGAAGGTTCTAACTGTCTATCCTTTCTCTGCCTCTCATAATTTTATCTCCCCTCAACCTACAAAGCTCCAGAGAAAACAATCCAAGTTTGTCCAAATGCTTAGTCTGAAGAAAGGTCCCAACCCAAAACGTCACCCATCCTTTTTCACCAGAGATGCTGCCTGACCCACTGAGTTACTCCGGCACTTTGTGTCTATCCAAGTTTGTCCAACCTCCTCTTATCGCCAATACCCTCTAATGCAGGCAGTATTGTAGTAACCCTCCTGCACCCTCTCCACATCCCACCTGCAATGGAGTGACCAGAACTGTACACAATACTCCAAATGCGGCCTATCTGAACTGTTATAAACCTGCAACAAGACCTGGTGACTCTTATACACAATGCCACTGCCAATGAGGACAAGCATAGCAAATGCCACCTTTACCTTCAGACCCAAAGCTCTCCCTGTACACCAATGCTGTTACATTAAGCGTACACAGAGTCAAGGTAAAACCATATGATTAAAGGGCCTGTCCCACTTTCACAACTTAATTCAAAACCTCTGCCGAGTTTAAAGGACCTAAAAAAAAAATCAAGATGGTGGTAATCTACGAACTCCTACGACCTTCCACGACTATGTTCACGAACTCCTACAAACTCCTACGAGAATGTCTACGAATTCCCACGACTATTTCGATGCCCTCCTTACGAGTAAAAAGTAGCAATTTCTTTCATCCCGACCATTTTTTTACTCGTGGACATTTTTTGTTGGGCTGGAAAAAACGTCCCGACTTACCTGATGCCACGAGTACCTGCGGCTGGCAAAACGAGCCGCTACGATATATCTACGAACACCTACGGCCTCCTACGGACTCGTTACGAACATTCTTCGAGTTTGAATCAAGGGGAAAACTCGGGAGAATTTGTGAATTACCTCATGAAAGTGGGACAGGCCCTTAAGGCAGAAAGAGCTTCACCTTGTCATTGGATGTGGTCCAACAATGTGGTGACTGATCAGTGACCTAACATGACTCTGATTGTTGGTCCTCTGTTCACGTCCAGTACAGGTTACTTCTATGTACCAGGTTTTCCCAGCCATGCTTGATCATGTCCCCAAATAACACACGGAGACTGCTTTCAGTCGGATGCTTGGTTAGCAAGATGTTCTGAGAGATGCGTTTTCCCGGCAAAAACAGCAACTGGTTTATTTTCCCTACTTATGCCGCCATATTTGCGCATTTTGCGTTCAGCATTGGCAAGGGATTTGAGTGTTGATTCCCTTCAGCTAATGTGGTGTTGTTTCCGTACGGATGTGATCCAAGAAATTCCAACCCACTTTCCACCTTTTGCAAAGCAAGCATTTGCCACGTGTCTAAGCACTTATCAAGCGTGTTAATATTCTCCATCCCAGGAATGAAATGTCACGATCTCTGCAAACACATGCAGTTTATGATGACACACGATTATGCACATTGACAACCAGCTAAACACGCTGTGAGGAAAGAACATTCAGCCCTGATGGTGGAATAAGTTGAACAAAACACAAAAACATTTTTGTTTTCAAACTGATTTGCGCAGTGGTAGAGTTGCTGCCTTACAGCAATAGAGACCCTGATACGATCCTGACTACGGGTCCTTGGTTGTACCGAGTTTGTACGTTCTCCCCGTGACCTGCGTGAGTTCTCTCCGATATCTTTGATTTCCTCCCACACTCCAAAGACGTACAGATTTGCAGGTTAATTGGCTTGGTAAGAATGTAAAATTGTCCCTAGTGCATGTAGGATAGTGTTAATGTGCAGGGATTGTGGTTGGTGCAGACTCTGTGGGCCGAAGGGCCTGTTTCCACGCTGTATCTCTAAACTAAACGGAAAGATTTGGATGAGTTTCTTCGTTCATGGATCATCTGGTTAGTTTGGCTGAACCACACTTATTAGACTTTAGAGATACAGCATAGAAATAGGCCCTTCGGCCCACCGAGTCCACACCAACCAGTGGTCACCCCGTACACTAGTGCTATCCTACACACTTGGGACAATTATACTGGCCAATTAACCTCCAGTCCTGTATGTTTTTGAAGTGTGGGGGGGAAACCCGAGCAGCCGGAGAAAACCCACGCGGTCACAGGGAGAACGTACAAACACCGAAACAGACAGCACCCATAGTCAGGATGGAACCCGGGTCTCTGGCGCTGCAAGGCAACAACTCTACCGCTGTGCCAACCTGCCGCCACAACGCATCTCACACAGTTAGAATAAAATTGCAACTAATTCATGCAATGCATATAATCATAGATGAGAATGTCAAGGTTAAAATAATGGTCCAGCTATTGAGAACTTTCCATTGCAAACCCCAAGCAGTTAATGCATCTTACCTGGAAGCCAGATGACAATGTTCCTGAGGTGCACGAGAGTGGATGTTGGTATTTGCGCCTTTGCAGAGTTGTGGGTCAGGCCAGGAGCTTGAGATGACCCATCGTGTGTCTTGCCCGCAGTGCAATAACATAAACCTTGTTCGGTTTCATCAGGAGTTGCAACTCGCAACCAGGGTAACGTAAGTCACAGTTACAGTGGAATAACGTTATGGATCCTACATTCCAATTGAGACGTCTTTGTGAAATTCTCTCACCGTTTTGCTTTAGGAGTCTTGACCTGCAGTCACAAAGTCGCACTGCACGGATAGCGGGGAGCATTTGCTGAAGCGTTTATCTATGCAATGTGGAGGGGCAATATTGGGAAGGCAGATGAACAGGGGGCAGCATCTGATAGCCCCACACTGTCCTGCAGATGAGCTTTCTGAAGCAATTCTCGAGTCCTCTGCCCCAAAGCTCTGGGCTTTCGGCAGGTGTGGAAGAGCGGCAGGTTATGTGTGCAGCATTAGCTTCAACATAGCCCCCTCCATGCGGAGTTCTGATGGAGGCAGAGGAAGCAAGCACACGTCTCAGTTCAGTCCTCCTCGTTCACGCAAAAGAGGTGCAGGGAAAGGGAGGTGAGTAGCAGATTACGTTATTTGCGCTGCATTTGGTTATAAGACCAGTTGTCAATGACCTCTGTACAGATAGTGCATTTCATTGATGCTGCCAGGCAGATAATGTAAGTGCTTTATTGCTGCTCCTGATTTCTATTTACTGCGTTAATTTTGCGCACCATGTTCCCTGCATTGATATCCGCCAGTTGGGTGCAGGAAAATGATAGACAGGAAGTCTCATTTAGCAAGGTACAGTGGGCTGAGAGGCCGGTTATGTTATACCTTGCCAGTCCAGCATTATCATTCTCTTTCAACAACAGCCACAAGTTAAGCTCGTGATGCCACTCCTTAGAACCAGCAGGGATTAGAAATGAGCAAGTTATTGGGAGGCTAAAGGAAGGTTCAAACCCTCGATAGGTCCGTGCGGTTTGGCGCAAGCAGTAGCTGAAGAATTGTACTAGCAGGCTGTGTGTTTCTTTGTGTAGGTAGGGGCTGCAGATGCTGGAGTAAATCGAAGATAGACACAAAAAGCAGGAGTAACTCAGCGGGACAGGTAGCATCTCTGGAGAGAAGGAATAGGTGACATTTCGGGTCGAGACCCTTCTTTATTGTACAGGTTGAAGATAGATGTCCTGGATGTTGCCTGGGAATGTGATGCTACCAATGCTGATAACCAGGGGCAGGCCTATGAGGAAAGAAAAAAAGTAAAATTGTATTTATTTAGCGCCTTTTGTACATCGAGGATGTCACAAATCCACCACGTAGCCAATTGATTGCCAGAAATGATTGTTAGTAACTAGCAAGCAAATACATTTGCCAATTTGCGCACAGCCAGACTGAACAATTTTACGCCATTAGTTGCGTTGGGAAGACTGGAATTAACGCCTGCCTCTCTAGCCATTCCCTTTTCTCTCTTCTAACTTCTGGGGGACGATACAGGAGCTTGAACGCCCGAGCATCCAGACTTAAGAGCAGCTTCTTTCACACTGTTATTGTACTGCACAACTCGGGGTGGCTCGGTGATGCAGTGGTAGAGTTGCTGCCTTACTGCGCCAGAGACCCGGGTTCGATCCTGACTACGGATGCTGTCTGTACGGAGTTTGCACGTTCTCCCCGTGAACACATGGGTTTTCTGTGGATGCTGTATTTTCCTCCCACACTCCAAAGATGTACAGATTTGTAGGCTTCTGTAAATTGACCCTAGTGTGTAGGATAGAACTAGTGTATGGGTGATCGCTGGTCAGTGTGTATTCAGTGGGCCAAAGGGCCTGTTTCCATGCTGTATCTCTAAACTAAACTAAACAAATAACCTCCTTCACACCACGTAGACTGAGACTTACCTCTGCTTCATTTGGAGATTCCATCATCGCAGTTTAGTTTTATTTACATTACTTCATAGCCTTCCATGCTTCTTGTAATTGTAATTAATTTATTAGCCAAGTATGTAAACATACAAATAATGAGCAGTAATGGGGCTTTTTCACGGGGGCGACTTGACGCAAGAGTTAACCAGAGTTCAACATCGTGGGAACCTCGTGCGATAACAGTACGGCATTCGTGGACCACCGTGGACCACCGTAGCGCTAACGGCAGGTCATCGTGTAACTTGGTCACTCGGGAGAAAATTCAAGAAAGTTTGAATTTCTCCAAGAGTGACTTGTACACTTGTGGTTGAGTATTGCAACATTATATGAACGTAGTGGCCAGTGCGATATCCGTGCGATATCCGTAATAACTCTTGCGGGTACCGTGGGAACTCCTGCGAACGGTGAACCCGGAAGCTGGACAGAGGGGACAGAAGGTGATTAAAAATTATCTTCAGTGGGATTGAATTTAAAAAATAAATAAAAATAAAGATTTACATCCGCATATGGACATCAATTTATTCATGAGTTATGTTAATGAGATTCAAGAAAATAACTATAATCTTTAAAAGGGACTTTAAAAGGGACTTTACTGAAAGGTTACGCATTTTTATGGTCCGTGAGATATTTTTCACATGTACCTCTTTGAGAGATACAGGTCGGAGTCCTCGGGTCCAGGAGTCCGGAACGCTACCAATCAATGTTGTGCAGAGACCCGTGTAAGGAGTGAACTGCACATGCTGGTTTAAACCGAAGACAGACACAAAAAGCTGGAGTAACTCAGCGAGTCAAGCAGCATCTCTGGAGGAAAAAAGCTGATGTTTCGGGACGAGACACATCTTCAGACTCAATTCCGATTAGGATGTCTGAAGAAGGGCTCCGATTCGAATCGTCACCTATTCTTTTTCTCCAGAGATGATGCCTGACCCGCTGACTTACTCCAGCTTTTTATGCTTTTCTTCCCAGATCTGACTTACCTGCTGAGTTACACCAACATTTTGTGTCCTTCTGTGCATATTAACTCAGCGAGTCAAGCAGCATCTCTGGAGAAAAAAAGCTGATGTTTCGGGATGAGACACATCTTCAGACTCAATTCCGATTAGGCTGTCTGAAGAAGGGTTCCGGTGTTGGGGGAGTCCAGAACCAGGGTCCCAGTTTTACAGTCTACCGTGGGAACTCTTTAACTCAGTAAAGTAAAGTAGCCTTTATTGTCATATCAGCGCACAGGCAGCAGTTGACTGTTGCTCTATTCAGTTTCCCAGGGGGTCGGGACGGGACTGGAGTTGGGAGAGAAAGGTGGGGGAGTCGAGGGAGAGGAGGGGGAGACAGATGGGGGTGTCTTCATTTACTGACGGCGGGTGTCTGTCACTGAAACAGGCAGGTGAGATTTCACATCCACCTTGTGTGTGCCTCTCTCTCTCTCTCCCTCCCTCTTACACAGGCTGAGAGACTCTGCCTCTGTGAGTGTACGTCTCTTTCTCCCCCTCTCCCACACACAGTAAGACCGAGGTACTGTGCTCAGTCCATCTGTGTCTCCCACATACACAGTAAAATATGTCTCCAAATGAGCCAATTCAACCAAGGGAGGATATATATAGTGTGTGAAAAAAAAAGTTACATCATTTGTGTCACGTGTAGTTCACGATGTTCATTCAAGATTTAACGGGAAAGCTCGGGAAACGGACAAGTTCACTCGCACAAATAGCAGAAATGCCGAGTACCGTGGGAACTCTTTATCTACTGCCGTTATATCGTGCGAGACTCGTGCTGGACCACGACCTATTCACTCTGGTGACATCTTGCGTCAACTCGCCCCGTGAAAAGGCCGCTTAAGGCCTGAGAGCATTGAAACCAGGCAAAACATACAGTGAGATCGTTAGCACTCCAAGGTAGCTCAGGGGCAATGACCTTCAGAAACATATCATTCGAGGCTTTGAGTCTTCCATGCTTCTTGTAATTGTGATTAATTTATTAGCCAAGTATGTAAACATACAAATAATTTGATTTGCCAACAATCATACAAAAAAACAACAAGATACATAACCACAAAAAAATTAAACATAGAACACAGCGGCGTGTGAGAATCCCCAGGGCACACAGCATAAGCGGAGACCCACAGCCATCGGTTCAATGTCCGGGCCACACACACACACTCGCTTCTTCACTGTGATGTGACCAGAGTTGTACAGACCACTGTCACTCTCTCTGCAGTCCCTGCCGCCTGAACAGTCAGAATGCCGTCCACACTCGCACTCCTCATGGCGTGATGTCCCCGCAAACACTGAGATCACTGCACTCACGGCAAACCCTCCGAGTCCTCACCAGCGCAGGCAGCACGTCCATCTTGTTTTTACAGCGACCTCACATTCCCCACTGTGATGGAAGGCAAATAACTTATACCTTCTTTCCTCCTTTTCTCCTGCGGTCAGGACAATCGAAACTTCCATAGTCGGTGTAATCGAAGCTCCCACATCGGGGCGATCGAAGCTCCTGGGGTCGAAGCTCCTGCGGTTGGAGCTCCTGCAGCCGATCGCTAACAAAGGGACCGCCAGCTCCATGATGTTAAAGCCACAGTGCAGACGGAGATAGGATGGGAAAAGTCGCATCTCCGTTGAGGAAAGAGATAAAAAAGGTTTCCCACCCCCACCCCCACATAATACAAAAACTAAAGGTACACTAAAAACATACAAGTAAACACAGTAAACACAGACCAAAACAGCAAAAGAGGAAAGCAGACGAGACAGGTTGTTGGCGGGGCTGCCATGTACAGAGCCAGCGCTCTTCCAGTTCCACTTGTCCACGCTTGGATATGGGCCAAGAGCAGGCAAGTGGGACTAGCTGGGATGAGGCATCTTGGTCGGCACGGATGAGTATGGCTGAAGGGCCTGCTTCCATGCTGTATGAGTCTATGAGAAAGGACAAAGCCAGTGTCTTGGAAATGCACCTCAAATTGCCATTGAGTGGCTCAGATGGTCTAAGTAAATATGGGTATTACACTTGGATAGTTATTGAAACCCAAGCACGAGTCAACCATACTTAGTTACCATTGCCTTTACAGAGAACGATGAATCGAAAGGGCAGCACAGTGGCACAGTAGTTGAGTTGGAAACAGGCCCTTCGGCCCACCGAGTCTGCGCTGACCAGCGATCGTACACCAGCACTATCCCATGCACTCGGGACAATTTACAATTTACTGAAGCCGAATAGCCTACAAACCTTGCCGTCTTTGGGGTGTGGAAGGAAACCGGAGCACCTGGAGGAAACCCATGCAGTCACAGGGAGAACATTCAAACCCCATGCAGACAGCGCCCGTAGTCAGGATCGAATCGGTTTCTCTGGTGCTCTAAGGCAGGCATTCTACCGCTCTGCCACTGTGGCACCCTCAATATTGAACTATTGCAGACAGGTGATAATAGCAAGGTATAGCACAATAACAGGCCATTTGGCCCACAATGTATACACTGACCATGATGCCAAGTTAATCTAATCTCCTCCAAATTCAAGTGAGCCATATCCTTCCATTCCCAGCATATCCATGAGCCCATCTGAAAGCCTCTGAAATGCCACCGTCACACTGCCTCCATAGCCATGTGCCATGTGTGAGAAGGAACTGCAGATGCTGGTTTACACCGAAGATAGACACAAAATGCTGGAGTAACTCAGCGGGTCAGGCAGCATCTCTGGAGAAGAGAATAGGTGAGGTTTCGGGTCGAGACCCTTCTTCAGACTTGTTCTATGTTCTATGTTCATGGTCGACACAGACCTCAAGGGCCTGTTCTTGTTCCATGTTCTCAGTTCTATTTCATGGATTTGGCTCCAGTCCGCATCCATTTACCATTGGCACTGCGCAAGGTTTAGCAATAGTGCTTTCCTCCATCATTACTAAAAATAATTCATAAAATATATGAATGGTCCAATGATGGTCCAATTCTACACGGCCATCGTAGAGTCTGTTCTCACCTTCTCCATCATGGTCTGGTTTGGCTCGGCCACCAAGCACGACACCTGGAGGCTGCAGCAAATCGTCCGATCAGCAGAGAAGGTTATTGGCTGCAACCTTCCCTCCATTGATGAACTGTACACTGCAAGGGCCAGGAAGAGAGCGGGTAAGATCATCTCTGACCCCTCTCACCCTGGCCACAAACTCTTTGAATCACTTCCCTCTGGAAGGCGACTCCGGACTGTCAAAGCTGCCACAGCCAGACATAAAAACAGCTTTTATCCACGAGTAGTTGCTCTACTCAACAGCCAAAAATCTGTAGCCTCCCTTAGATCTGGTATTTTGTTGGTTCACGTGCTTGGTCAATGGTGTTTTATCATGAATGTTTTATTATTATTAATGTTTAGTGTTTTCTGAGTCATTCGTAACTGTCACTGTATGTCATGTTGTTACTTGTGAGCGGAGCACCAAGGCAAATTTCTTGTATGTGAATAATTGGCCAATAAACTTACTTACTTACTTACTTACTTACTTAAGGGCCTGTCCCACTTACGCGACCTTGGCTCGCAAAGTATGCGACCTTGTGGTCGCTTGAGGCGTACGGGCACCGTATGGCCGCACAGGGCCGGTCCCATTTAGAAGCGTGGAGTTGTGCGGGGCTGGGCTCCGAAATTCTTGTAGTGGCCGAAATCTTCGCACGCCAACAGCCTGTCGGCACGCAGGTGCATTGCAGTCGTACGCAGCGTCTTGACGTCGTACGCAGTGTCTTGACGGCGTAAGCAACGTCTTCACGGCGTACGCCTAGCGCGTGGCATTGCGTGATAACGTCACCGCCCGGCGTGGCGTTGTGTGATGACGTCACCGCACGGCGTGGCGTTGCGTGATGACGTCACCGCCCGACGCCGTGCGACGCCCAAATTCAGTCGGCCCGCCTCCTGTCCAGCTGATTGGTAAGCATGACGTAATTATGTCACGCGCGAATGTAGCGCGTACTTAGCGTGAACTCCGCTTCCGGTTGGTCGCGCCAAACGCACGCAATCGCATGCAAGTGGGACAGGCCCTTTACTTACTTATATATCTTCAGCCCAATCGTTGAACAGCAAACCAAGTAAAATTCCGATCAAAAGATTATTCTGTTTTACAAACAATGATGGGCATAAAGAGGATAAAGTCAGGTTAAAAAAAAAAGCACATAAAGGATTCTGTGCAACACAATCGACACATCTATCTACACCGTCTATTTCTTGCTGTCTATAAAACCACAGGAATCCCTATAGAGCTAAATACAATAATCACAGTCAAACCAAGGCATAATTTACCACAGTAACAGTGTCTCCATTCACCACTGTCAAGTGTACAGTTTTGTTCCTTGTTTTCTGTTTGTGTGTAAAATGATAAATCAGCAGATTTAATGGACTGAGGTTAAAGAAATGATTAGCAAATTAATTGCTTTATTAGCAGTTTTTAAGGTTCCTCCATCTGAGCCGAACATTTCTTGGCAAAAGGCTCAATGTCTTTGTCAGAACTTCCCAGGTGTCTTTGTCAGAACTCCTCCAGGTGCTCCGGTTTCCTTCCACACCCCAAAGACGGCAAGGTTTGTAGGCTATTCGGCTTCAGTAAATTGTAAATTGTCCCGAGTGCATGGGATAGTGCTGTGTGAACGGCCCTTGGCACCTGAGTTGTGATTCTAGCTATGCTCCAGGGTTATTGGTGTACAATAATTTACAAAATAATCCATTCGCCTTACAATCTATCTATTAGGGCGGCACAGTGGTGCAGCTGGTGGAGCTGCTGCCTCACAGGGCTAGAGACTCTGGCTCAATCCAAACCTCAGCTGCTGTCAGTGTGGAGTTTGCATGTTCTCCCTGTGGCCCATGTGGGTTTCCTCCAGGAGCTCCCGTTTCCTCCCACATCCCAAAGATGTAGGTTAATTATAAATAGCCCCTCGTGTGCAGGGAGCAGATGAGAAGGTGGGATAACATAGAACTATGAACGGGTACTTGATCTGATGGTTGGCGTGGACTCAGCAGGCCGAAGGTACTGTTTCCGCGTGTATCTTTAGTTTTAGTTTTAAGTTACGGCCCACCAAGTCCACATCCCCGTAAACTAACATTATACTACACACTAGGGACAATTTATAATTTTACTGAAGTTAGTCTACATAAAAACCTGTGTGTCTTTGGAGTACGGGAGCACCCGGAGAAAACCCACGCGGTCACGGGAAGAATGCACCAACTCCGTACAGACAGCGCCCATAGTCAAGATCGAACCCGGGTCTCTGCCGTTGTAGGGCAGCAACTCTACCACTGCACCACCATGCCACTGTCTTGATCATGATATCTCTAAACTAAACTAAACAGCCCCAGCCTGTCCTGTTCCCAAACCATGGTTCTGACTTAACATCGGCCAGAGTTACCAAATATTTTCTGTGATTTGGATGACACCCTGCCTCCTTGCGTTTGGCCCATGTCGCTCCAAACCTACCCTATCCATGTACCCATCCAAATGTTTTTTGAAATTGTGATGGTACCTGCCCCAACTACCTCCTCTGGCAGCTCGTTCCATGTACCTACCACCCTCTGTGTAAAATAGTTGCCCCTCAGGCTCCCACTAACTCTTTCCCCCCTCACCTATGTGCTCTGGTGTTTGATTCCCCTACTCAGGATAAAAGACTCTATGCATTCACCCTATCTATTCCTCTCATGATCTTATAGATGGAGTCCATTCCTGACCTTCTGCTTGTGAGTAACTTGCGCCTTAGTGACAATGCCTCCTCTGACCATCCAAGCCCACCACATCTGTAACATTGCCAAATCAATTCAAATAATCGTAGAATTGTCACAACATATTAGCCGGGCATCCAGCCAGTCGAGTCAATGCCAGCTGCCAGGAGAACAATCCAGTCAGCCTACTTACTCTTGCTCTTTCTCCATGGTTTTGTATAATTATTCTCTCTCAAATGCCTATCCAATTCCTTCATGAAAGCACTGATTGTTTGTGTTTCCACCATCCCACAGACGTGTATTTCAGATCATTACATTCTGTGTAATAAAGCTTTTCCTAGCTTTCCACTGTTACATTTTGCCCCAAATGGTATTGCTGTGAACTTTGCTTTTTGAACCATCCATTTGCTTATATCTGCCTTTGATGGGTTTAGTTTAGTTTAGTTTTTTTCCCCGTTTAGTTTAGTTTAGATACAGCATGGAAACAGGCCCTTCGGCCCGCCAAGTCCAAGCCAGCCATTGATCACCCACTCACTAGTTCTATATTATCACCCATTTCTCATCCACTCCTGACACACTAGCGGCAATTTACAGAAGCCAATTAACCTGCAGGTCTTTGGATTGTGGGAGGAAACCAGAGCACCCCCACCCCCCCCCCCCCCCCCCCCCCCCCGGAGAAAACCCACGCAGTCACATAGAGAACGTACAAACTGTGCACAGGCAGCACCAGTGGTCAGGATCAAACCTGGATCTCTGGCGCTGGAAGGCAGCAACTCTACCACTGTGCCGCCGCGCCACCCATGGTGATCTTTAACATTTCTGTCAAATCTCCCAACCTTCTCTTCTCCAAAGAGAGATAACCCAAACGTCCACTAGCAAGTACTGGCAAGGCCACAGGACATCCGTGTTAACTGCTGAATGGATTTTTGATATTTTGACTTTGTTTATGTCAGTTTCCTTGATTGCTGTCTCACGTAGAGTCAATATATTTGTGCAGCCTTATTAACCCCTGCGGCTTCCAGATCTATCCCAACAGTACTGCTCCCTTCCTGCCTTGCAACGTTTCCCGATTCTACCCCTACCTATTCTCTTCTGCTGCAGAAAGCATTATGCTGGCCACATCAGACCTCAACTTTGATAACTTTACCCCCGAGCTTCAATCCATCCAAAACCTGCTCTTTGTTTCCTTACCAGCAGATGCCACTCACTCCACCACCATCCATCCATCCACACTCCAGCTCAGTGGAGAACGAGGAACTGCATATGATGGTTTAAGGGCCTGCCCCACTTGGGCTTTATTTGCGCCTCATTTACGCTTCGCGATGCACGGCGCAACATCATTTACACATGGCGTGCATTACAGCGCATGGCGCGTGATGAGGCGTGGTGGCGTAGGCAGTGGCACGCGGTCGCGCGCGGCGCCCCAGGATTTTGGGATTCACAAAATCTTCGTGTGCCACCTGCGTGACACGCAAATGACGACCAAGTGGGACAGGCCCTTTACACAAAATGGACACCAGGTGCTGGAGCAACTCAGCGGGTCAGGCAGCACCTCTGGAGAACATCGATAGGTGATGCTTCCCGTCATCCACCTGAAACATCGACCTGAAACGTCACCTATCCATGTTCTCCAGAGGTGCTGCCTGACCTGCTGTGTTACTCCAACATTTTGTGTCCTTTTATGTATTTACCAGCATCTGCAGTTCTTTGTTTCTACATTTCAGCCTGGTTTAATATGTGTAGTCATCTTACATATCAGACATTTATTGGCATGAGCAGGCACGGCAGTGTCAGAGATCGCACGATATATACTTCATCAGTTTAGTTCATGAAGTGTGCAGTAATGAATCCAGGTGTGACAATGATATCCTCAGCTACCAGCCCTGGTCATTCTACATTCACAAATCTACTCCGTGTGTTCAGCGCACATTTCCTTTTCACACAACGTGTGTTTAGGGAAGACTCCACATCTGCAGGTGCAACCCGGATAAGAAGGAGAATGTGGGGAAAACGAGCAACAAAATGGGGACGAGGATAGTCAGCTGAAGCAGGCACGGAAATCGCTATCAAACTATGGAGGGGACCGGGTGACAGGGAGGACACAATTTTTTGGCGGCCACGCGTGCATGCACACACTCACACACACACTCGCGAGACTTCGGAGGCTCAATCCAGCGTTAAATGCAGCTCAACTCAGCCTGTCCCGCCGGGTTAACCTACAGCCCTGCCTGGACTGACGGGACACCAGCGCTGCTTCTCCGCGCTGGCTGTAAACCTGGGCCATATTTCCCGCAAGTCCAGGCAGGGCTGTAGGTTAACCTGGCGGGACAGGCTGAGTTGAGCTGGGTTTAGCGCTGCTTCTCTGCGCTGGCTGTGGGCCTGGGGGTACAGCACGCGTCTGACTACCGACCTCTCTGGCCACCCGTGGGGGGGGCACTCGGGTGGGGACGGGACAGCGCCGGAGTTCTGGGATCGATCCTGGCTGCAGATGAGGCGCAAGCCTGTGCCACGTCTCCCTCCTCCAATCACCGCACTATCCTCAGTCCCACCTCCACTCCCCCACTCCTCCCTCCTCCAATGATCGCGCTGAATCATCATGTCCCGCACCCATTGCCTGCTGATCGACGTCTCTCTTGTCCAATCGGCGCCCTCGATCAGCAGTCCCACCCCCACTGTCTCGCGGAAAGCGGAGATTTCACTGGGTTATAAAATCCAGATTACAAAAACTTGGGGGGGGGATCGTCCCCCACCTATCAAAACAGAGGGGGGGCGTGTGTCCCCCTGGCCCCCCCGGGATTTCCGCCCCTGAGCTGGTCAGTAATGGTGGGTTGGCACAGTGAAGGAAATTGGATCCAGGATTTTGGTGGCCGTAGTAGACTTGTTAAATGATCGGTGACTGGTGAAGACGGAAGATAACCAGAGGAGCAAATGGTATGTAGAACGAGAGTCCGCAGCCAGGCTGAACCCTGGAGCCACCGTCTTCACCTCAACATACTCTGATCCCAGAGAGCCTACAGTCTGACTAACAACCCGACCAGATACACCATCAAACCCTCAAATCCAGCCGCTCCACTCAGCTTCTGGCGATATGTGCGGTTCTGAAGGCACTAAATAAAACATGCACTCCTTTTAATCTGGTAAATTGTCCGAAAAAACATGTGGATTTGTGCGATAAAACCATGAGGGGAATGATAAAATCTCGAGGGGAATAGTTAGGGTGAACACTCTGTATTATTGTTTACACGGGGTGGGGGAATCGAGTAGCAGAGGGGCAAAGGTTTAAAGTATGAGGGGAAAGATTTAATAGGAACCTGAGGGGCAACCCTTTCACTCAGAGGGTGGTGGGCATATATCAAATGAGGTAGTAAGAGGCAGTTACTATAACAGCATTTATAATAAGTTATTAGCACAGCATTTACAAGACACCTGAACAGGATTAGGATCAGTAACAATTGAGGGATATGGGCAAACATGGGCAAATGAGATTAGCTAAAATGGGGCACCTTGGTAGGCATGGATGAGTCTGTTTTAAGGGCTTGTTTCCATGCTATATTACTGTACAACTCAATAACTCTCATAACTATGATACATAAGAGGTAAAATGGAAGTTGTAATGTTGAATTTCTTTCACTTGGTTTGAGATATAAAATATTCATTACAACCCAACTACTTCCCAGATCTATATTAGAATGATGGAAGCAGTTGGAGACCATGGTCAAAGAGGTACTATTCACTGTACCTCGGTACATGTGACAATAATCAACCTGAGCCTAAACTTAGCACCCAATGGGAACAGTTTTGGTCAGAATCCTGACGTGAAACACAGCAGTTCAGGGATTAGTCCAAGTTTTGAATCCAGATCTCAACAGCTGGCTTTGGTATCTGAAGAAATTACAACAAGTTGTAGATGTAGCCCAGTCCATCGCCCGACTTTCCACCATTTACTCCATCTACACTGCACGCTGCTTCAGAAAAGGACCCAACATCATCAAAGATTTATTTCGCCACGGTCATTCATTCTTCTCCCTGCTCCCATTGTGCAGAAGGTGCAGAAGCTTGAAGGTTTAGTTCAGTTTAGTTTAGAAATACAGCGATGAGACAGGCCCTTCGGCCCACCGAGTCCACACCGACCAACAATCACCTGAACACTGGTTCAATCTTACACCCCAGAAACAATTGACCGAAGCTAATTAACCTACAAACCTGCATGCCATTGGAGTGTGGGAGGAAACCGGAGCACCCGGAGAAAACCCACACTGTTACGTGGAGAATGTACAAATTCCATACAGACAGTACCTGTAGTCAGGATTGAACTCGGGCCTCTGGCGCTGTAAGGCAACAACTCTACCGCTGTGCCACTATGCCGCCCTAAAGGGCCTGTCCCATGAGCATGCGACTCCAAGCGGCAAGCGCGACCTAAAGGGCCTGTCGCACGAGCATGCGACTTCATGCGGCAAGCGCGACCTAACGTGGTCGCTTGAGCCGTATGGCCTCGCGGGGCCGGTCCCACTTCGATCGCCGGAGCCGTATGGAGTTGTGCGGAGCTGTTCCCGACATTGCGCGGGGCTTCGAAAAACTGACCGTGTTCAAAAATTCAGCGCGGCAACGGCCTGCCGGCCCGCAGCCGCCTCGACGCTTTACGCACCGCCTCGACGCCGTACACACCGCCTCGACGCCGTACGTCATGCACGTACTTCCCGCGGACTTCACTCGAACTTCATGTCACTCACTCAACCTCCGCGCGGCCCCCGCTTCTGGTTTGGTCGCGCTTGCCGCATGCAGTCGCATGCTCGTGGGACAGGCCCTTTACGCACCACCAGACTCAGAAACAGTTTCTTCCCCTCTATTATCATACTTCTGAACAATCCTTCCTTCAGCTAGAGTATTGTCCGATTCATCTATACCCCATGGCGGGTATTGGACTTTGTCTATGGAACTGATGCTCTATAGTGCTGAGAACTATATTCTACACTCTGTATCTTCCCTTGAGCTCTACCTATTGTCCTTGAGTTTGACTTGATGGTATTTCTGCCTGGTATATCTGATCTGCTTGGACAGCGTGCAAAACAAAGCTTTCCACTGTACCTCGGGGCATCTGACAATATTAAACCTAAACCTAAACTGAATCTTGGGTACTGCTATATGAAAGGCAAGTTGGTGTTGTTGAGCCTCCCAGGTTACTGAAACACTACCCAGGAAAACTGTAACACAAGCTAGGCCCAAGGACTCTCACGTCTTCCACCAAGCATGTCACCCACTGAAGCATTAGGAAACTCCTCATAGAGTCATACAGAGTGGAGACAGGCCTTTTGGCCCAACTTACCCTCGCTGACTAACATGCCCCATCCGCACCACTGCTTGCTTTTGGCCCATCTCCCTTTAAACCTATCCTATTCATGTAGCTGTCTAAATGTTTCTTAAATGTTGCAATGGTACCTACGTCAACTACCTCCGCCGGCAGCTCGTTTTGCCCGAAAACGTTACCCCTCAGGTTCTCATTAAATCTTCCCCCCCCCCCCCCCCCCCCCCCCCCCCCCCTCCCCCACCCTCACCTTAAAACAATGTCCTCTGGTTCCCGATTCCCCTAATCTGGTTAAAAGACTCAAAGGAATAAAGTCCTAACCTGCTCAACCTTTCCATACAGTTCAGGCCCTCGTGTCCTGGCAACATCCTCGTAAGTCTTCCCTGCCCCCTTTCCAGCTTGACAACATCTTTCCTATAACATGGTGCCCAGAACTGAACATAATACTCTGAATGTGACCTCACCAACATCTTATATAACTGCAACATGGCCTCCCAACTTCTAAACTCAATGCCCTGACTGATGAAGGCCAATGTGCCAAAAGCCTTTTTGACCACCTTATCTATCTAATTCCCCACATTCTACCACTCACCCCCGCCGATGTGGGTCGTTGATGATACTGGCTGCCTTTTTGAGGCAGCACTTCCTATAGATTCCTTTGGTGGTGGGAAGGTCATTACTCATGATGGATTGGGCAGTGTTCACCACTTTTTCTAATCGCCTTTATTCCTGGGCGTTCAAGTTTCTGAACCAGGCCATGGTGCAATCAGTCAATATGCTCTCTACCGTAATGGGGCAATGTACAATAATAATAATAATAATAATAATAATAATAATAATAGATTTTATTTATGGGCGCCTTTCAAGAGTCTCAAGGACACCTTACAAAAATTTAGCAGGTAGAGGAAAAACATGTAAGGGGAATTAAATAAATAGTAGAGACATGACTAGTACACAAAGTAAAGACAGAATACAATTCAAAACACAATATGAGACAATTAATGCACAGATGAAAAGGGAGGGGGACGTGGGACTAAGGATAGGCAGGGGTGAAGAGATGGGTCTTGAGGCGGGACTAGAAGATGGTGAGGGACACGGAATTGCAGATCAGTTGGGGGAGGGAGTTCCAGAGCCTGGGAGCTGCCCTGGAGAAGGCTCTGTCCCCAAAACTGCGGAGGTTGGGCTTGTGGATGGAGAGGAGACCGGCTGATGTGGATCTGAGGGACCGTGAGGGTTGGTAGGGGGAGAGGAGGTCAGTGAGATATGGGGGGGCCAGATGGTGGAGGGCTTTGTAGGTGAGGATCAGGATTTTGTAGGTGATCCGGTGGGAGATGTGAGGAAAGGTTAAGTAGGCTGGAACTCTACTCTTTGGAGTTTAGAAGAATGAGAGGCGATCTCATTGAAACATATAAGATCGTGAGGGGCCTTGATCGGGTGGATGCACCGAGGATGTTCCCAATGATCGGGGAAACTAGAACTAGAGGACATAGTTGCAGAGTAAGGGGGGGCTCTTTTAAAACTGAGATGAGGAAGAACTTCTTCACCCAGAGGGTGGTTAATTTATGGAATTCACTGCCCCAGGGAGCAGTGGAAGCAGAAACTTTAAATATATTTAAGACTAAAATAGATGGTTTTTTAGCTGCCAAGGGGATAAGGGGCTACGGGGAGAGGGCAGGGATATGGACCTAGGTATGGTTAGTATAGTAAGACCTGAGTGATCTCCTGGACAAGTGTCGATCGCCTGGATTGGGGTCGGAGAGGAATTTCCCGGATTTTTTTCCCGAATTGGACCTGGGTTTTTATCCGGTTTTTTGCCTCCCCCAGGAGATCACGAGGTTCTTGGGGTGGAGAGGGGTGATAGCGGTATAAAGGGGAGGGTAGTGTCTTGTGTTCTGTGTCTTGTGTCTACTGTTTGTGGGTAAGTGTGTCTGTTTAGTGTTCAGCCATGAGCGAATGGCGGTGCGGGCTCGACGGACCTGGTGGTCTACTCTCGCACCTACTTTCTATGTTTCTATGTTTCTATGAGATGGGAAGCCAGTGAAGTTGTTTGAGGACTGGAGTGATGTGATGCCAGGATTTGGTGTGGGTGATGAGTCGGGCGGCTGCGTTCTGGACCAGTTGGAGTCGGTTGATGTAGGTGGAGCTGATGCCAAGGAGAGGTGAGTTGCAGTAGTCCAGTCGGGAGGAGATGAAGGCATGGATGAGTCTTTCAGCAGCGGGCGGTGTGAGAGAGGGTCTGAGTTTGGCGATGTTGCAGAGATGAAAGAAGGAGGTTTTAATGACATGGCGGATGTGAGGCCTAGTCATCAATTGCCTAGTCATCAATTCATAGAGCATGGGAAAAGGCTCCAATGGCTCACCATGCCCATGCTGAGAGTTCTACCCATCTACTCTAATCCCATTTGACTGCAGTATGGCCATAACCTTTTATCTTATTACCTGTCTAAATGTCCTGAAACTATTGTGATTGTATGTGACTACATCACCTCCTCTGCCAGCAACTCAAGGAGGGCCTTTGACCTGAAACACTAACTGTCTTTCTCTTCCAACAGATGTGGCCGAACCTGCTGAGTTCTTACAGCAGTTTCTGTTTAAGATTTTGATTTTCATTGTCTCTTAAACATAGTGATTGTTTCTGATTGCACCACCTTCTTGAAGAAGTGAATAGCAGGACAGACAAAGGAGAGTCAGTAGATGTTGTTTACTGCTTAAGAAACCCACGGTATCAAAGGGTAGATACCAGCGTGGATAGCAGGTTGGCTGGATGGCAGAAGACAAAGAGTGGCAATAAAGGGGGCTTTTTCTGGTTGGCTGCCAGTGACTAGTGGAGTTCCACAAGGGTCGGTGCTGGGGCCACTACTCTTCACGTTGTATATTAATGATTTCGACGAGGGGATCAAAGGCTTTGTGGCCAAGTTTGCGGATGATACGAAAATAGCTGGAGGAGCAGATAGTGCAGAGAAAGCAGGGACTCTGCAGAAGGACTTGGACAGGCTGGGAGAGTGGGCAGAGAAATGGCAGATGGAATATAGTATAGCAAAGTGTGGAGTCATGCATTTTGGTAGTAGGAATAAAGGCGTGGACTATTTTCTAAATGGGGTGGGAATCCAGAATTCGGAGGTGCTAAGGGATTTGGGATTGCTGGTGCAGGATTCTCAAAAAGGTTAATCTGTGAGTCGAATCAGTAGTTATGAAAGCAAACTCAATGCTGGCATTTATTTCATGAGGGCTTGTATATAAAAACAGGGATGTAATGCTGAGGCTCTGTAAGGCCACATTTGAAATATTGTGAGCAATTATGGGCAGCGTATCTGAGGAAGAATATGCTGGCTCTGGAGAGGGTCCAGGAGGTTTACAAGAACGATCCCAGGAATGAGGGGTTAACATATGACGGGCATTTGTCGGGACTGGGCTTGTACTCGCTGGAGTTTAGATGAACAATAATTGGAACGTACAGAATTGTGAACGGCTTGGTGGATGTGGAGAGAATGCGGGAGAGTCTAGGACTAGAGGTCACAGCCTCAGAAATAAAGGACATTCTTTTAGGAAGGAGATGAGGAGAAATGTCTTTAGCCATAGGGTGGTGAATCTAGATACATAGAAAATATGTGCAGGAGTAGGCCATTCGGCCCTTCGAGCCTGCACCGCCATTCAATATGATCATGGCTGATCATCCAACTCAGTATCCTGTACCTGCCTTCTCTCCATACCCCCTGATCCCTTTAGCCACAAGGGCCACATCTAACTCCCTCTTAAATATAGCCAATGAACTGGCCTCAACCACCTCCTGTGGCAGAGAATTCCAGATTCACCACTCTCTGTGTGAAAAAAAAAATTCTCATCTCGGTCCTAAAATATTTCCCCCTTATCCTTAAACTGTGAGCAGTAAACTTGCTCCAAGCAAGCTGTGGAACTCTTTGCCACTGAAAGCTGTGGAGGCTAAGTCAGGCAGTATCAGTAAAACTAAAACTAAACTCCAGTTCTATAGTTTAAAACTGTAATGACGGCTTAAAATCACCATGAATCCACACATGGATTGTAGTTGGCATTAACTGGCAGCTTTTATTTATCAGTTAAAACATCTTTGAATGGCTGTATAAATGCTGGTTGGTAGAGTGTGTACAGACGAGACTGCAGCATCATCAAGTGGCAGTTTTTAAGCACTTCACCATTTTCTTTATTTACATTATTGCAGCAAACATTTACTTTCATTGTACTAGTGAAAGCTGCCCAAGAGACCCATTAAGCTCAAATCTCACTTAAGCAACATTCTCTGGCAAAACAGAATTGATGTTGGCAGTTCTCAGCTGTGCTGCATATAACGTGGGCCCTCTTTTTCATTATGATGTGACTCTGATACATTGTTTTAACAAAAGTCTTAGCTTTCTCCGCATGTGTGCCTTTCCACATGCTTGCTGGTGTGGAACCTGCCAGGGACTTGCCTGAAACAGGAGGTAGACCATGATCATCGATGCAGGCTCTGTTTGTTCTGTACCTACCCATGCCGCTATTGTCCCCCTCCCTGACTCGCAGTCTGAGGAAGGGTCTCAACCCGAAACGTCACCTATTCCTTTTGCCCAGAGATGCTGCCTGTCCCGCTGAGTTACTCCAGCATTTTGGGCCTATCTTCGGTGTAAACTAGCATCTGGAGTTCCTTCTTACAGATTCTGGGATAGTTCAGCGATACTTCATGTAAACAGCCCCTTCAGCCCCTCAAGTCCAAGCCGACTATCGATCACCCACTTCACACTAGTTCCATGTCCTCTGCACTAGGGTACAATTTGTAGAAGACAATTAACCCTCGTACCCGCACATCTTTGGGATGTGGAGGAAACCGGAGAACACCCACTCGGTCACACAGTGAGTTGAAACAATGTGTTGGAGTAACTCAGCGGGTCAGGCAGCACCTCGAGAGAAAAAGGACGGGTGACAACGTTTCGGGTCGGGCCCTTTCTTCAGATCGTCACAGGGACAATGTATAAACTGAATACAGGCAGAATGCAGGGTCAGCATCGAACCCGGGTCCCTGGCACTGTGGGGCAGCAGCTCTATGACTGTGCCAATGTGCCTTTATTAATTGAATGTGTGCTTCTTCTCACTGCTGTGTTTCCAGTGCCTGCAGAAATGAGTAAAACTGGAATTGAAACAAAATGAACAGTTACTGCCCGGTTACTCTCTGGAAACCCGGCAACTCGCCAGATTCCCCCAAATTTTCAGGGACGGTGACAAGCTTTGTAAATCATTCGCTGCTTACGATTAATTGGTTTTGGGTGACAAGTAGAACATTTATCACCCAATCCCAATTGCAGAGCCACACTGCAAAGATGTACAGGTTTGTTGGTTAATTGACTTTGGGGAAAAAAAATAATAATAATTGTAAATTGTCCCTAGGGAGAAGAGGGAGAAGAGGAGGGAGAAGAGGAGGGAAGAGACAGTAACCCTAAGATTTTTGCCTCCACCACAGTGAGGAGGTGCTTGGAGGATACACTGTGGTGGATGTTAATTTGTGTTTATTGTTGTTTTTTATTGTATGTGTGACTGCAGGCATGAAATTTCGTTCAGACCGTAAGGTCTGAATGACAATAAAGGTATTCAATTCAATTCAATTCAATAGTGTACGCGGGGTGATCGCTGGTCAGCGCAGACTCGGTGGGCCAAAGGGCCCGTTTCTACGCTGTATCCCGAAAGCCTAAACTTTGAAAAATGCTCCCACTAAACACTCCTCCTTTATAAAATGCAAAACAATAGGGAAAGAAAATGCCTTTAACCTGGAGGAAACTCTCAAACATTCATATATTATTCATCAATAAGTTTAAATAACGCGGGACGATCGTGAACAAATTGTACAATTAGAACCCGTATAGCAATGTGTTGTGATAAATAGTGTGTCTGGTTCAGATTTCATGCATCAGATTAATGCAGAAGCGGGGTTTTGTTCAAATTGATGAATGCATTTTAAGTGGCTGTGTTTACATGTGCTAGATATGTCAATTTGAATTTACACTGCTTTATCTTTATCATGGATCAAACACAATCAGGCATGGATGAGTGCCCCTAACTAGGATAATCCAAATAGATTTAGTGGATTATTCTGGCACATCAATTTAGCACTTCAAAATGCTTACATGCAGGTAATTTGAATTGAAATTGTGTGGACTGTATTCTAGAAACAGTCTGTATGTCAACGATAACTGACAGGAAATCTTAGCTTTTAACAAAACATTACACAAGTACATATTGATTATATCTATTAGAAATCTCCAGTTGAAAGCACTCTTGAGTTATTGGAAATGTATTGTAATAATGCATTGTACTGCACACTCTGCTGCCTTCATTTTATTGCATACTGCTGCATTCATCAAATTGCATCTTGTGCCGTATTATTCTGCGATGAATTGTGTTGAATTGACTGTGGGACTGTGCAGATGTTTCTCATCTATGTCAGCGAGACCAGTAATGTGCCTCAGTAATTTAATAAGTGTTAGTCTATAGGTTACAGGAGGTTATACAGTAAACCAATCCACCCTTCATTAAGAACGGATGCAGTTAATGTGGCATTAGTTATCCCATGCATGCACGGTACTTTGGCAAAGCAAAGAGCTGTAACAAACTACGAACCCTTCCAGAAAATGGCCTCTCTCTTTAGCACTGCACCCCGTATCAATTTCCACAACGCATTGGTTAGAAATATAAAGGTACGCAGAAAAATATTGCACATCGCCTCAAACAAACATTCAGGGGAATGTTTGTTAACGGAATTAATGAATGGCAATATTTCCATGCAAGTATATTTGTTCAACCTCCATGATTCCATTACGTTCAACTGAGCAGTTAATTAAAACCCAAGAATTTCCTCAAGAATAAACAATCCTACCTGCTATTTAATTTCGAAAGAGTTAATTATCAGCCAATTCTATATTTATCACCCAAATCCAATTATAGGGAATAGCTAATGATTTCTGAAACATATGACAAATGTATTAACTGGCCCGTAAGATCTGATAGAGCCACCATCATTCAGTTGGAGGCACTTAACTATGAGATTAAACATATTTTCTATTTTCTTTCCTTTTATGTTAAACCCCCCCTCCCCTGCCCCCCCGCCTCCCCCACTCCTCGATGTAGAAAGGAGGATAAATAGTTTGCTTTCAAACATCTGCCATTGGAATATATACAAGAACAGTCCAAAAGCAGCTTAGCGTTACATGTTTATCTCCGTCCTGTGGGAAAATAACACTATTCCTCTCCCCCCCCCCCCCCTCCCCCCAACATCAGACTGAAGAAGGGTCTCGACCCGAAACATCGCCTATTCCTTCTCTCCATAGATGCTGCCTCACCCGCTGAGTTCAGCATTTTTTGTGTACCTACTGTTCCTTTTGGTCTTGTGATGGTCTCCACTTGCCCGAGCAAGGATGATGAAGGATATGGGGGGAGGGGGGTCACAGTGGCACAGCTGGTATAGCTGCTGCCTCACAGCGCCAGAGACCCAGGTTCGATCCTGACCTCGTGTACAGTATGGATGGAGTCTCCATGTTCTTCCTGTGGCCCCGGTTTCATAAGTTCATAAGTCATTGGAGCAGAATTAGGCCATTTGGCCCATCGAGTCTTCTCTGCCATTCAATCATGGCGGATCTATCCTTCCCTCTCAAACCCACTCTCCTGCCTTCTCCTCATAACCTTCCACACCCTTACTAATCAACAATCTGTCAACCTCCGTTTTAAAAAAAAAACATTGACTTGGTCTCCTCAGCCGTCTGTGACAATAGATTCCACAGATTCACCAACCTCTGACTAAAGAAATTCCTCCTCATCTCTTTTCTAAAGGTACATCTTTTTATTCTAAGGCTTTACCCTCTGGTCCTCGACTCTAGTAGAAAAACCTTCTGCTATTCCACTCTATCCAGGTCTTCAATCAAGTTTCAGTGAGGTCTCCCCCCCTCCCCCCATCCTTCTAAACTCCAGCGAGTAACAGACCTAGTGCCGTCAAACGCTCATCATATGTTTCCTCCCACATCCCAAAGACGTGCGGGCTTGTAGCTTGATTGGCCTCTGGTAAATTTCCTTGTGTGTCAGGAGTGGATGAGAAAGTGGATATCATAGAAATAGTGTGAATGGGCAATCGATGGCCAGCAGGGACCTGGTGGATTGGAGCGCCTGTTGCTATGCTGTATCTTTCAATCAATTCAACTCAATCAGCTATGTCCCACGACATCAGCCAAGCCAGTAGGACCATGGCACTAAATGGTAGAGTCTAGGACCAGAGGGCACAACCTCAGAATAAAAGGACATACCCGTAAAATGGAGATGAGGAGGAATCTCTTTAGCCAGAGGGTGGTGAATCTGTAGAATTCATTGCCACATATGGCAGTGGAGGTCATCATTGGATCTTGAAAGGTTCCTGATTAGTAAGGGCATCAAAGGTTCCGGGAAGAAGGCTGAAGAATGGAGTTGAGTAGAAAAATAATTGGCCATAATCAAATGGTGGAGCAGACTCGATGGGCCAAATGGCCTAATTCTATTCCTATGTCTTATGGCAAGGGTTCCCAAACTGGGGTAAATTTACCCCCAGGGGGTAAATTTGTTGATTCTGTTTGTCACATATTTTTTCTCATTGTGTTTGGTTCTGGTATACCAGTATCTGTTCATCATTAGTTGATCATAAATAAGTGAAATAACATTGTTATGTGCTATTAAAGTTGCCAGGGGTAAACGGGATGAAAAAGGTTGGGAACCCCTGTCTTATGGTCGAAAAGTAGCACAGCCTTGAGCTAATTCAGCAATGGAAGATGCCATTATATTAATCTTCTCCCTCAGCCAAAGATTTCAGATTGTAGACATTGTAGGATCCTAATTAGCGGAGCCATTGAATCAGACCTCTTGAGGGGGGTCAGTCTGCAGGTCTCAGGGGGAAGGCAGGAGAATGGGGTGGAGAGGGAAAAATAGATCAGCCGTGATTGAATGGCGGAGCAGACTCGATGGGTTAAATGGCCTAATTCTGCTCCTATGTTTTATGGTCTTATAATCTTATCAAACTACTCACTTATTGATATTCTGGCTGCCCTCCACTCATTTTTTTATTTATTTTTTTGTTTTGTTTTTATTGTTTGTTGATATGTTCTTGGGTTTATTTGTTTGTTTTTGTTTTTTATTTGATTTTTTGTTTTTTTGTTTCTTTAATTGTTGTTTTTTGTTCTCTGTCTACTGTGTGTTTGTTATGATAAAATTTGGAAAAAATGAAGCTGTACAATAATTGTATAGTTGTAGAAGCCGAGAGATTTATCCGTGTACAATTGCTTCTAATAAAAATAAAATTAAATAACATTAAAAAAAAACTGCTCACTTATTATCTGCGTTGGACGTGTTCACCAGATCTGGTGTACTGGTTACAGACGCTCTCCCCGTTGGATTGCAAGCTTGTCGTGGTCGGGGGGCTTGTGTGTCTCAGTGACCCCTAGAGCTATGCCAGCGGGAGATTCGTCTCCTGTTAGGGTCTCCCATGCTGGACAGGTCGAAGGGTAGAGGCGAGATGAAGAGCGATCAACTGGTCCTCCAGGTTGGAAGTTGAGCACGGGGCTAACAACCCTGTCTCGTAAAACAAATATGTTACGGAAACAGCAACTGAAGGAATCAACAGTAATGGAGGACCTTCGTTGCTGCCCTATATGCCAGGAGGCATTATAGGCAGTAAGTAAGTATGTATTAGTAGTAGTAGCACTCTTAACACAATCATAGTATAAAGAGGCCATTCACACTTTTGTCCTGTTCCAGTTCTTTGAAATATCTAACCAACTGAATGCAACCCCTCAATCTTTCTCTATAGCCTGCAAGATATTTCTATTATTAGTATGTCGTGCCATTCCCACCTGGAAGATACCACTGAGTTTTTCCCACTACCTCTCTGCTACATTTCAACGTCCAGACTTCAGGCTGTATCCAAAAGAGAGTTCTTCGAAAGAAAATTCACACTTTTCGTCAAATTGATAATAGCCAGCGGAGATCTTTGGCCCCCCCCAAAACATTACAAAGGAGTTACTGTGTCAGCAGGAATCCTTGTTCACCACCAACTCAGCCAAGCATCAAGCATGTGCACTCAGTTGCTGCAGTGTCTGTCTCGACTCAAAGGTTTGCAGATGCGTGGCACATCCAGAGTGCAGCCCACACAGCAGATGTCCCCCGGAGGTGCCAAGGCCATAGTTGTGGCCGATTTATATTGGCGCAAGTGGTTGGCACGGCCCAGCTCCCCAACAAAAAACTGGCAGCATTTAAAGCAAACCTTTCTCCTCCGTGTGAAAAGCATCTTCGAAACTTACTCAAGGCGACTTGTCGTAAAGTGGGCCACCCGAAGGCCAGCCGGTCAGTCGGTCGCTGGGCGTAACCGGGAGGGAGCTGGAGATGTGGGATGTAAGGAGTGTGGGCCAGTAGGAGGGTGAACCAGGGTATTGCCTTCAGCAAGGTCGGGTGCAGGAGGCGCCCCCGGGGCACAAAGATGGCAAGACGGGCCGAACGATCTTTGAGTAAAGGCGCCAAAAATGGCGCGCGTGTGTAAAATATGCAAAGAGAATGTCATTGTGCAGTTGCATACGAGACAAATAAATCACGATCGGCCATTGAGAGATCACACAAAGATCTCTTTATACAATAAGATTACACAAGGTGAGGATAAAGGATGAGGACAGGTGGGGGCAAGGTGAGGACAGTCGCCTGTCCCACTTACGCGACATTTACAGGCGACTGCCGGCACCCGTCATAGGTCGCCGAACTTTTCAACATTTGAAAATTCAGCGGCGACCAGAAAGACGCTACGACTCTTTGGAGACCTCTCACGACCATAGGAGACCTTTCACGATCAGACAGGCGACCCCTGGCGGCATGTTGCGGGTGACCTCGCACGGCCAAAGGTCTCCTATGGTCTTGAGAGGTCTCCAAAGAGTCGTTGCGTCTTTCTGGTCGCCGCTGAATTTTCAACATGTTGAAAATTTCGGCGACCTATCGCGGGTGCTGACAGTCGCCTGCAAAGGTCAAGTAAGTGGGACAGGCCGTTTAGTTCCCATTATTCTAAGACTGAAGAAACCAGTGCAGCTCAGTGCATTGGGCACATAGTGAGAGAATAATGGACACTTGTTTGATGCATATTTTCCTTCAATCTCCGATTGACTCTTCACATTTAGCTGGAAGATCAAGAGACCGCGGTTATCATCAAGCCCTTATACTTTGTAATTATTAAGCTCAGAAAAAAAAAAAAGCGCAGATGCCTGAGGGTTTGAAGAAGTGAGACAGTGTGCAGACAAAGACATTGAGAGGGGTCACCAGAGTACGCATGTGTCGATGCCAATCCTTTTGCATTGGGTTTACTTGAATGAATTTCCACTAAATAATCAATTGAAGGCAGCAGAATGAAGTGCTATCATATTTAATGCATACAATCAATGAACTGTTTCTTTAAAAAAAGATACATTCAACTATTACTGACGAGCTAATGTTGGCAAAGGAGGATAAAATCCAGCTTTAGTGGGGAATGCTGCAAGCTAAAATCATTCAGGCTGATTAAATGGCTGTGACAAATGTTCATGATCCAGTGCTTTGATAGATATTACCACAGGGATTAGCAACAATGCGGCCTGAATTATCATTTAAAATGATCATGTACATGAATATGTATCTTCACAAAAATATCACAGATGAAATTAGGCGTCGTTTATGCATTTTCTTTGTGGGGTGGGGAGAGGAGAGGGGAGGTGTTGCCTTTATGCTTGGCAGCAGGGTCAAATTATAATTATTCAGTCAAACTCAAGCCAAAACGGCTTGTCTCTCATTGTTTCTTCTGCAGGGTGAGAGGAATGCAGGGGAGTCTTTCTCACTGAAATGCCGTTCCTGAAAACACCACTACCTTTTGCCAAATATTTCCGTTTTAATATGAATGCAACTGAAGTTCAACCTCTCGAAAATCCCGCCACCAAGTTGCGGGGACTTGGCACAAGTTGCCGACTGCCTTGTCCACGATTACTCTACTGTGTCTTGGGATGTGAGCATGAAAAGGCTGAGGAAATGCTGGTGATCTACCTGCCTCTCCAACAACTGCTACAGTTTAGTTTAGTTCACGTTAAAGGAGTAGAATTAGGCCATTCGGCCAATCGTGTCCACTCCGCCATTCAATCATGGCTGATCTCTGCCTCCTAGTCCCATTTTCCCGCCATCCCCTCACACCTGTTCTATCAAGTATTTGTCTATCCCTCCCTAAATAAAATCTACTGACAGCCTCCACAGCCCTCTGTGGCAGAAAGTTCCACAGATTAACTACCCTCTGACTAAAGAAGTTCCTCTTTACCTCCTTTCTAAACATAGAAAATAGAAACATAGAAAATAGGTGCAGGAGTAGGCCATTCGGCCCTTCGAGCCTACACCGCCATTCAATATGATCATGGCTGATCACCCAACTCAGTATCCCGTACCTGCCTTCTCTCCATACCCCCTGATCCCTTTAGCCACAAGGGCCACATCTAACTCCCTCTTAAATATAGCCAATGAACTGGCCTCAACTACCTTCTGTGGCAGAGAATTCCACAGATTCTCTGTGTGAAAAATGATTTTCTCATCTCGGTCCTAAAAGACTTCCCTCTTAGCCTTAAACTGTGACCCCTTGTTCTGGACTTCCCCAACATCGGGAACAATCTTCCTGCATCTAGCCTATCCAACCCCTTAAGAATTTTGTAAGTTAAAAGAGCGCCCTTTAATTCTGAGGCTATGGCCCACCAGTGGAAACTACCTCTTCACATACACTCTATCTATGCCTTTCAATATTCTGTAAATTTCAATGAGGTCCCCCCTCAACCTTGTAAACTCCAGCGAGTCGAGGCCCAGTGCTGTCAAACGCTCATCACATGCTAACCCACTCATTCCTGGGATCATTCTTGTAAACCTCCTCTGGACCCTCTCCAGAGCCAGCACATCCTTCCTCAGATATGAGGCCCAAATTAGCTCATAGTACTCCAAATGTGGCCTGACCAACGCATCATCGAGCCTCAGTTTAAAGATACAGTGCGGAAACAGGCCCTTCGGTCCACCGAGTCCTTTCCGACCAGCGAGCCCAGTACATTTTACACTATCCTACACACACTAGGGACAATTTACAATGATACCAAAGCCAATTAGTCTACAAACCCTGCATGTCTTTGGAGTGTGGGAGGAAACCGGAGATCCCGGTGAAAACCCACGCGGTCACAGGGAGAACGTGCAAACTCCATACAGACAGCACCAGTAGTCAGGATTGAACCCGAGTCTCTGGCGCTTTAAGGCAGCAACTCTACTGCTGCACCATCTTTGTGAAAAATCTTCCACTGAGCACAAATTCATATCACTCCCAGAGCAGTGGACTCCAGGAGCATAGATTCCTCAAGCCCATTGCAAAGCCAGATCGACAGAAATAACATTAATTTAGACAGATGATCAAACTTTCTTGGGTATATTTTACACAGACTTCACTCAGACAGTATCAGGCATGGATTAGGTTTATAGTCATTGGGTTTCCTTCCTCCTTACAAGCACATCTGTGAATATTTCCCACTTAGACAGTTCATTATGCAGTCAGTGTGTGTCCACAGGGTTATGCCTATACAGCACCTCATGCATTGTTCCACAGTTCACTGCACACTGTATATACATGTGGCAGACTGGTACACACATATCATGATTACTCATTATTACTCACCACCTTACTGCTCAGGGTGATTGAGATTTAAAGGAGCAGCAAAATTGTATGTGAGATTCCCTCAGCCACAGATAGATCTCTCACACATCCTCAATCCAGTCCCCCCCAATCCAGTCCCACCCAATCCAGTCCCAACCCCGCAATCCAGTCCCAAGCCCCCAATCCAGTCCCCCCCTCAATCCAGTCCCCCCCTCAATCCAGTCCCACCCCAATTCCAGAGGAAGAGCCGATCCTGGACTGACTGGACTCTGGTCCTGTACACGGGGGGGAAATGGAGGAGGACTGGCCAAATTTTTGTGCCTTCCACCACAGTAATGAATGCTGTGGTGGATGTTTGTGTTACAGTTTTATTGTGTGTTCTTTATTATTGTACTGCTGCTGACAACCCAAATTTCCACCAACCCTGGTTGTGTGGCAATAAATTATATCTATCTATCTATCTATCCAGTCCCCCCCCCCCCCAATCCAGTCCCACCCCCCCAATCCAGTCCCCCCCTCAATCCAGTCCCACCCCAATCCAGTCACCCCCAATCCAGTCCCACCCCCCCAATCCAGTCCCCCCTCAATCCAGTCCCACCCCAATCCAGTCACCCCCAATCCAGTCCCCCCCCCCTCAATCCAGACCCCCTCAATCCAGTCTCACATTAAATTATGTCCCCGTCAATCTAAATCCACCTCCATCCAGTTCCACCCATCCAAACCGACCCCAATCCAATTCCACCTTCAATCCGGTCCTCCTCTCAGCACCCCCACCATCAATCCAGTCCACCTTTGGTCCACCCAGCCTCATCCACCTCTCAGTAGTCACCCGTTCTTTGCACTTTCCCTTCACACCCACGCAAGCAGTAAAGGAACCTTCCTTGCTCCCCCGACACAGACACAGTCACCCCCTTTAAAGGCCAGCAACTCATCCTTCACCCAGTGAGTTACAGAAGCTGCCAGGCTTGTGAGCCATGCCCTACAGTGAACACAGGAAGATCAGGGCTGGTGATTAGCACAACTTCACACTCAGTATCAGCAGGGTCTGAGACTCAGATTGCCGTAACCGCGTTAGGATACGTTGTAACTGCGCCCGTAGATCAGTTTAGAGTTGGGGAATGTAGGAGGGTTGGTGAAGATTTTCCTTGCAGAAAGAAACTAGTTTGAATGGGGAGATTTCAAATATACGTATTTATAAAACACATCAAGCAGCACAATTAATAGGACACTTCTACCAATATTTACAATATATAAACCATATAACAATTACAGCACGGAAACAGGCCATCTCGACCCCTCTAGTCCGTGCCGAACACATAATCTCCCCTAGTCCCATATACCTGCGCTCAGACCATAACCCTCCATTCCTTTCCCATCCATATAACTATCCAATTTATTTTTAAATGATAAAAACGAACCTGCCTCCACCACCTTCACTGGAAGCTCATTCCACACAGCTACCACTCTCTGAGTAAAGAAGTTCCCCCTCATGTTACCCCTAAACTTCAGTCCCTTAATTCTCAAGTCATGTCCCCTTGTTTGAATCTTCCCTACTCTCAGTGGGAAAAGCTTTTCCACGTCAACTCTGTCTATCCCTCTCATCATTTTAAAAACCTCTATCAAGTCCCCCCTTAACCTTCAGCGCTCCAAAGAATAAAGCCCTAACTTGTTCAACCTTTCTCTGTAACTTAGTTGCTGAAACCCAGGCAACATTCTAGTAAATCTCCTCTGTACGCTCTCTATTTTGTTGACATCCTTCCTATAATTAGGCGACCAAAATTGTACACCATACTCCAGAATTGGCCTCACCAATGCCTTGTACAATTTTAACATTACATCCCAACTTCTATACTCAATGCTCTGATTTATAAAGGCCAGCACACCAAAAGCTTTCTTTACCACCCTATCTACATGAGATTCCACTTTCATGGAACTGTGCACAGTTATTCCCAGATCCCTCTGTTCACCTACATTCTTCAATTCCCTACCATTTACAATGTTGTGTATTCATTTACAAAGAAAAATACAATGCCTGCAAATGAAAGTGCTGTCACATTTAATATTTCATAAATCAAAAATGCATTTTAAGGTACATAACTAGAGACATATAACAAAAAGTGTACTCTATATGCACGTATATCCATTTATGCAATATAGTTAATTGTTTGTTTGAAGCACATAAAATAACAGCAAGATTCTGTGAAATTGACAATGAATAGAAATGTTAATCACAGTTACAAATTCTAACCCTGTCTAGTCTTTAGCCCCAATGCAACATTGTACGTTTAAATGTTAACATTCCCAGAGTATAAAGCCTGCAGTATTAGTGAATCAAAACACTTACCACTTTGAAATGAAACTGGAATAGGAAAGAACTAAAGACCAGCATTGTCTCCATTGCTGGTGGCTGCTACTTTATTCTGGTCCCCTCGCCAGAACAGCTTCACATTTCAGTGTTTGTGAAAGAACAATTTCCCTTCAGACACACTCCCGCCAGTACACACCGACCACTGCCAAAGGAGCCTGGGCAACTTGCCGTATGAATGAGAAAACACAAACTGCGAAGTTTTCTTTCCAAGGTAACATCACACTGGTCCCACTCCCCTGCCACTTGCCACGTTGCTGCTCTGCTTGTTCAGCTCAGCCTCAGCGAGTCACTGCAGGTCACCTCTGAAGATCAAAGGTAATTATTTTGTTTTGTCAACCTCCCGAGCCCCCCTTCAGCACACCTACTCGACAGGGACATCTCACAGGCGCCCATGACTGCCAAGTACAGAGAGACTTCTGAACTCTGCTCTCCCTCTTTCAATCACCTTGGCAAAAAAAGAAAGAAAGCTGAATTTTGACAATTTCATACAGTCTTCAGTTGCATTCTGCAGTTTGGTTCAGATCTGGGTTTATTAGAGTCATAGAGTCGTACATCACGGATACATACCCCTCGGCCCAACTTGCCCACACAGCCCAACATGTCCCATCTACACGAGATCCACTTGCTTGTGTTTGGCCCATATCCCTCAAAACCTGTCCTATCCATGCACCTGTCTAATTGCTTCTTAAACATTGCGACAGTACCACCCTGCCTCAACTACCCCTCCAGCAGCTCATTCCATGCACCCACCGCCCTTTGCGTGAAAAAGTTACCCCTCAGATTCCTATCAAATCCTTTCACCTTAAGCCTATGCTCTCTGGTTTTCGATACCCCCACTCTGGCAAGAGTCCACCCAATCCATTCCTCTCATGATTATATACACCTCTGTGTCATCATTTATTCACCTCCCTTATTATTGTCGAGGTATAGCTAACAGCGGTAATTGTGCTTGGTATCCAATTAGATCAGATAGCATCAATCAAATAGTCAATGGTGGGAAATCTGGTCTGTTGATGGACTGGGCTACATCCATAACTTTCTGTCATTTATTACCATCTCGGGCAGGAGCTGTTCTCAAACCAAGCTGTGATGCACCACGACAGTAAGCTGGGGAAGGTGTTGTTCCTGAGTCTGGTGTTCAAGTTCAAGTTCAAGTGAGTTTATTGTCATGTGTCCCTGTATAGGACAATGAAATTCTTGCTTTGCTTCAGCACAACAGAACATAGTAGGCGTTTACTACAAAACAGATCAGTGTGTCCATATACTATAATATAAATATATACACACATGAATAAATAAACTGATAAAGTGCAAATAACAGATAATGCAAATACATTAATAATCAGAGTTTTGTCCGAGCCAGGTTTAATAGCCTGATGGCTGTGGGGAAGTAGCTATTCCTGAACCTGGTTGTTGCAGTCTTCAGGCTCCTGTACCTTCTACCTGAAGGTAGCAGGGAGATGAGTGTGTGGCCAGGATGGTGTGGGTCCTTGATGATACTGCCAGCCTTTTTGAGGCAGCGACTGCGATAAATCCCCTCGATGGAAGGAAGGTCAGAGCCGATGATGGATGCACACTTTCAAGCCTCTGCACCTACTGCCCGATGGGAGTGGGGAGAAGAAGGAATGTCCGGGGTGGGAAAGGTCTTTGATTCTGTCGGCTTCTTTCCCGAGGCAGCGTGACATGTGGATGGAGTCAGCTGTGGGGCGTTTGTATTCAGAGCTTGAATGATATAACTGTGTATACACAACAATAGCACAACAGCGTTCTTGACTGATGAATGCTTTTCTCATTGAGCCACTCAACAACAACTGGTATTTATACAGTGCCTTTAGTGGTGTTAAAAGTATCCATTAGGTACTTCTTATGAACCCCTTCGCGAAAAAATACAGACACAGATTCCTGGAGTAACTCAGCGGAGTCTGGCAGCATCTCCGGAGAAAAAAGATGGGGAATGTTTCAGGTTTGAACCCTTCTTCAGACTGAAAATATGGGGGGGGGGGGGGGGGGGAGGGGGGTCTGGAGGTAGGAAAAGGCCAGAACAAATAGCCTCGGGACCTGAAAGTGCTGGAAAAAATACCTTCCTTTAGAGGGTTGATGAAGAGGAATTTCTTTAGTCAGAGGGAGGTGAATCTGTGGGATTCATTGCTACAGATGGCGGTGGAGGCCAAGCCATTGGGTATTTTAAGGTGCGGGTGTCAGGGGTTATGGGGAGAAGGCAAGAGAGTGGAGTTGAGAGGGAAGGATAGATCAGCCATGAATGAATAATAATAATAATAATAATACATTTTATTTATGGGCGCCTTTCAAGAGTCTCAAGGACACCTTACAAAAATTTAGCAGGTAGAGGAAAAACATGTAAGGGGAATTAAATAAATAGTAGAGACATGACTAGTACACAAAGTAAAGACAGAATTCAATTCAAAACACAATATGAGGCAATTAATGCACAGATGAAAAGGAAGGGGGACGTGGGGCTAAGGATAGGCAGAGGTGAAGAGATGGGTCTTGAGGCGGGACTGGAAGATGGTGAGGGACACGGAATTGCGGATCAGTTGGGGGAGGGAGTTCCAGAGCCTGGGTGCTGCCCTGGAGAAGGCTCTGTCCCCAAAACTGCGGAGGTTGGACTTGTGGATGGAGAGGAGACCGGCTGATGTGGATCTGAGGGACCGTGAGGGTTGGTAGGCGGAGAGGAGGTCAGTGAGATATGGGGGGGGGGGGCAGATGGTGGAGGGCTTTGTAGGTGAGGATCAGGATTTTGTAGGTGATCCGGTGGGAGATGGGAAGCCAGTGAAGTTGTTTGAGGACTGGAGTGATGTGATGCCAGGATTTGGTGTGGGGATAGCGGAGTAGACTGGATAGGCTTAATCCTGCTCCTACAACCTATGCATATATGAACTACTGCAGCATGGAAACAGGCCCTTCAGCCCACCAAGTCCGTGCCAACCATCTGATTCTATGTTATCCAATATTATCATCCACTCCCGAAACACTAGGGGCAACTTACAGAAGCCTATAGCCTGCAAACCTACACCACTTTGGAATGTGGGAGGAAACCGGAGCACCCGGAGAAAACCCACGCGGTTACAGGGAGAACGTATAAACTCCGTACAGACAGCACCTGAAGTGAGGAAGGAACCCGTGTCTCTGGCGCTGTGAGGCAGCAACTCTACTGCTGCACCACAGTGCCTCCTTTGTATTCCACTTGTTGCAGGTTACATCACATGTCAAGCTGAACGCGGAAGGTGGACAAAACTCACTGAGCTTCTCCACCACTTTTGCCTACCTTCGATTTTCCAGCGTCTGCAGTTCCTTCTTAAACAAGCTGAACGTGCAACAGGGTTTGTTACACAGAGAGCATCTCCTCTGATGATAGAGCACCCCTTCAGATGGTAGAGCACCCTCTCTGATGATAGACCACCCTCTCTGATGACAGAGTATCCCCTCTGATGGTAGAGCACCCTCTCTGATGATAGAGCACCCTCTCTGATGATAGACCACCCTCTTTGATGACAGAGTACCCCCTCTGATGAACGAGCATCTCCTCTGATGATAGAGCACCCTTCTGATGGTAGAGCACCCTTCTGATGGTAGAGCACCCTTCTGATGACAGAGTACCCCCTCTGATGAACGAGCACCCCTCTGATGATAGACCACCCCCTCTGATGATAGAGCACCCTTCTGTTGATAGAGCACCCCCTCTGATGATGGTGCACCCCCTCTGATGATAGACCACCCCCTCTGATGATAGACCACCCCCTCTGATGAACGAGCACCCTTCTGTTGATAGAGCACCCTTCTGTTGATAGAGCACCCTTGTGATGATAGTGCACCCCTTCTGTTGATAGAGCACTCCCTCTGATGCGGTGATGAAGTGTCAGCCCAGCTAAAGGGTGCAGCTCTGCAGTTTGATGTTAAAGAGTGGAGACTTTCTTTTAAACCTTCAATTTGGCATCTAATTTAGATTCTAAACATTTCAGGGCTGTTCGCTGTAGAACTTGACAGATGGCAACTTGTACCTCGGACAAACAACATTCTTTATGTGGGAGTCTAGATAATGAAGATTGGCAATACACTGCAGGTACCTCAGCCAAGTCTGTTCTCACACTCACCCTAAAGGGCCTGTCCCACTTTCACAACCTAATTCATGACCCCTGCCGAGTTTGCTCACAGCATGGTCGTCATGAGGTTGTAGGAGGTCGTAGCAGACCGTGATGCTAGTCGTAGGTAGTCGAAGGTAATAGCTCCGGGGTGAAAAAAAGGTCAGTAGAAAAAAAAGGTTTTATTTGAACAGCAGAACTTCACCTCTGTCACTCCAAGGCATGTTCATTCATAGCTGGAGAGTTTTTTGAAGAGGAGACTTGTGTTTTAGAGATGGCACCAAAAAGGCAGCAGCGCAGGGGGAGGGAACAACCCTCAAAAAAACCTGCCATGCAGGTGTTGCCCACCCAGGAGGAGGAGTGGCAGGAGGTGATGCCACAGGAGGTGATAATGCAGGAGGAGGTAGCCCTGCATGAGAGACCCCCTGGAGGAGGAGGCCAGGGTTGTCGTATACAGGGCTGCCTACATTGGGTGAGAGTTGAGGGTGAGAAATTGCGAGGGAGCGTAGCGGCCGATGGGGGGAGGGTGTGGGAGGGGGTGTTCCCTCTCCCATAGTAGGCTCCAGAGGCGGCACCAACGCCCCCACTCACCGGTCCGCTCCTGGCTCCGGGCCAGGGTTAAAACTCAATGGGGTGTGGACAGAGCAGCCAACGGATATAGAGCCGCCGGAGGTGAGGGTGGGAGGTGTGTGCCGTGCCTCAAGGGGGGGAAGGGGAGGGGGTTGGTGCTGGGACCACCTCCGCCATGTCTCACCTATCACACCATCTGCATGGGAGAAACTAAACTACTTTTTTCCCCCCCAAAACCATCCCGCTGGCCGGTAGTTTGATAGCCCTGCTTTAAACCTATCCCCTCTAGTGCTTGAATCACATATCCTGGGCAAAAGACTATGCATTCACCTGATATTCCCCGCATGGTTTTTACTCACCTCTAAAACAATTTTAGCTTTATTTTGAACTTTCAGCACCCGCAGATTTTTGAGCGTGAGAAATTTTGTGATCAGAGTGAGAGCGTGAGAATTTTGTGAAGTGCGTGAGTCTCACGCTCAATGCGTGAGAGTTGGCAGTCCTGCTAATAATGCAAACATTTTATGCAAGTTCCAATTGTTTGGACAAAAATCACTTCTTACTGCTTTCTAACAGTTAAGTTACTTTAAGACCATTTCAGAAATGATGGCACTCAACAAACAATCAACTAACAAATTAAAGCAAACTAAAAATAAATAACATGTTCCCTTTCCTGACTCGACCTCATAAGTACTTTAACGCTGTTAACAGAGCAAAGGGATATTAATCTCAAGAATCAAAATGGGGAAAGTGGGGACAATTTTGCTTAAATGGTCTTTCTAAGCCCATTCAGATCTTCATAGAGTCAGAGTTATACAACATGTACGTGGCTGGCCCAATTTGTCCATAATGATCAAGTTGGCATTCAGCGTGCCCAGGGATTGGCTGCCGTTCCCAGATCAGCTCGCGTCCCAGGGACTGGCTGCAGTTCTCAGGTCGGCTCGCCTGCCCCGACCCTGCGAAAACGAATTGAAAAAAAACCGCGGTTTTTCGGGTTACGGGCCGGATTCAGCCCGTGTGCTGTAGGTTGCCGAACCCTGTCCTTGATGTTTGGCCTCATTGTGGTCCTCCCCATGTTTTACAACCGATTCACCTGGTTAGTTCTATCTCCGGCTGCTTCATGTTGTCGGCGGCTGCACATCCAACCAAGAAAGAAGAGAAGAGAAGAGATGCGACGTCACTCACAGCCGCCAACTGACGTGCTTCCACAGACCGCACAGATCGTTGTGATATGGCGCAAAAAGACAAACTGTACAGGGACTGAACACAGCGTGAGAATTCTGTCATCAGCGTGAGAATTGGCTGAAATGCGTGACTCTCACGCTCAAAGCGTTAGAGTTGGCAGCCCTGTCTAAGGCCAGGCTGTGACAACAGACACACACACACGCACACATACACAAAGGAAGACACACACACACACACACACGCACACACACACGCGCACACACACACACGGAGACAGACACACACACACACACAGGGAGACAGACACACACACACACACGGAGACAGACACACACACACACAGGGAGACACACACACACGGGAGACAGACACACACACACAGGGAGACAGACAGACACACACACTGGGAGACACACACACACACACACACACACACACGCACACACACACGCACACACACACACACGGAGACACACACACACACACACACAGGGAGACACACACACACACAGGGAGACACAGAGACACACACACACACACAGGGAGACACAGAGACACACACACACACAGGGAGACACACACACGGGGAGACACACACACACACAGAGACACACACACACACACACAAGGAGACACACACAGGGAGACAGACCCACACACACCTTTCCTTCCCCCCCCCCCCTCCATCCTCCCCCTCCCTCTCTTTCCTCACCCTCCCTCTTTCATCACGCTTCCTATTTCTCCCCCTTCTCCTTCCCTTCCTTCATCCACTTTCTACATTCCCTCCCCTGTCTCTCTTTGCCTCCATCCCTCCCTTTTTCTCTTTCTCCTCTCCCTCTCTTTCCCCGGCCGCCCAATGTGTCTGGCGGGCACGGTGTAGCGGGATTGGCGGAGCTGGCGCTGCTGCGTGAGTTGAAGGGCAGGAGGGAGGGAGGGAGCGAGGTTGCCCCCGGAAGCGCAGCGCTCGCAGGCGGCGCGCAAAAGCGTTGACACCCGCTGCCCGGGACCGACGCGCTTCCCCAATCCGTGCAGATCGCTGTCATGTGGCGCAAAGAGACAAACTGTGCAGCAAAGATCCTATAGCTCCGCTATACAACTCCGCTACACACATATACAGCTCCGCTATACACATACACAGCTCCGCTACACACATACACAGCTCGCTACACACATACACAGCTCCGCTACAGCTCCGCTGTGCAGGGACTGAAGACAGCGTGAGAATTCTGTCTTCAGCGTGAGGGCGTGAGAATTGGCTGAAATGCGTGAGTGTCACGCTCAAAGCGTGAGAGTTGGCAGCCCTGTAGTATATGTCCCCACCACCACCCCATCCTTCACTGCCTCATTTGAAGGCAGCAAAGCAGCCCTTTCTCCTGTGTCTGACACAGCATCAGAGGGAGATGCCCCATTGGTGGTGAGGGAGGGCTGGAGGGAGGTTATGCCCTACACCTTCACCAGGCAGCAGCAGGGGGACCTTGAGGAATGGTTCCAGCAGAATACCATCCTGTACGATAAGGAAAATGAGGGGTACAGGGACAGGGACAAGAATGGCATGCTTGCCATCCACTGCCCCACATGTGTGCTTAAAGTTCCATCTTTTGTCAAAGCCCAGCGCCACTCTCTTCCAGTCATCTGGTGTACTGGGACAGTCCATAACATCATCTCCATTCACCCATTGAGATCTCTTCTTGTGCTTCCTCTTCACCCTTGCTCTTCCCCTTCTGCCTTTCTTAAAAGGCTGCTGACGCAAAAGGGCTGCTGCAAACAGCAGTAAAACGTACATGGCCGAAGGAGATCTTCTTCATAGTCGTGGGAGGTCTTCAACGTAGTCGTATGAGGTAGAAGACATAGTCGTAGGAGGTCGTACACATAGTCGTGGAAGGTCGTAGGAGGTCGTAGGTTACCGCAACCTTGATTTTATCTAAGGTCGTTTAAGGTCGTCAGAGGTCGTGATTTTAGGTCGTGAAAGTGGGACAGGCCCTTAAGTAAATACTCACACAGACACTCACACACACACAGGCGCACACACATAGACACACACATACTCACACACACACACACACAGGCGCACACACATAGACACACACATACTCACACACACACACACACAGGCGCACACACATAGACACACACATACTCACACACACACATTCACATAGACACACACACACACACACACACACACACACACACAGGCACACACAAATGGACACACGCATAGACATGCACAGGCACACACATAGACACCCAAGTACACACAAATGTGACAAGCGCACACACTCACAAGCACAAACACACAAGCAAACACACACACGTGCACAAACGTGCAATGACATACATACAGACACACACAGGTACACATACATACATGCACACACATACACACATACATGCACACACACACATACATGCACACACACAGGCATATATCTATATACACTAGCATACACACGCATGCACAGACTGCACACACACACACAGATGTGTACGCACATGTACACAAACAAGCATGCACAAATTGCATGAACACACAGACACCCATGCAAGCAGTTGCATGAACACAGACATGCACGCACCCAGGCACATAGACACCCATGCACGCACCTGCAGCAACACTGAAACACGTACACACGGATGTGCAATCCACACACGCAGACATGCATGCGCACACTGACATAGAATGGGTGGAATGTGCAGCTGAGAAAGCAGGTCAACTATTCCAGATGATCCACTTCTTTTCTCCCTTCTCTCCCGGACCTGCGCGCATTACATGCAGGGGTAATTTTGTTGGGACCGTGTTGCAGGAAGCCATCGATGCATCATGTCTGCGGTGATAGCTGCTCAGTGTTGGGTGCTCGCCAGTGTTAACACTAAACGCTGACCATTTTGCTCCTTGTCTCAGTGATCGAGGAACTTATTTTCTCAGAGAATGTCTGAGTGGTGAGTAGCGTTGTCAGTGCAACAGTCTATTCATTCAAGAGTGGTCCATCCAAAACCACAAGAAATATCAGAGGGTTGTGGACGCAGCCCAGCCCATCACACAAACCAACCCTCTCCAGCACACCAACCAACTCCACTTCACGCTGCCTCAGCAAGGCCACCAGCATAATCAAGGACCAGTCTCACCCCGGTCACTCCCTCTTCTCCCCTCTCCCACCAGGCAGGAGGTACAGAAGTGTGAAAAAGCACAACTCCAGATCCAGTTTCTTCCCAGCTGTTATCAGGCAACTGAACCGTCCTCTCACCAGCTAGCGAGCAGTCTTGACCTCCCATCTGCCTCATTGGAGACCTTTGAACTATCTTTAATCCGACTTTACTGAACGTTATCTGTTAATGTTGTACCCCTTATCCTGTGTCTGTACTCTGTGGGCGGCTTGATTGTAATCATATATAGTCTTTTCGCTGACTGGATGGCAAGCAACAACAAAAGCTTTTCGCTGGTACACAAAATTGCTGGAGAAACTCAGCGGGTGCAGCAGCATCTATGGAGCGAAGGAAATAGGCGACAAAAAGCTTTTTGCTGTTCCTCGGTCCACGTGACAATGATAAACTACACGAAACTAATGTCTCCATGAGAGCTCACCTAGTTCATGTTGTAATGCCATTACACAGTCATGATGCCCCTTGCCATCTCACCCACCCACCCTGATGTTAACCCGTCTGATCCCGCATTTGTATGGAGCCATTCACTGCCCAGGAGAGTTCCGTGTGCTTAAGAGCCAAATAAGTGTTTCACAGGTGTGTGGCTGCGTTGCAATGAGAGAAACTCAGCTGCCAAGATGCACACAGCAGGCCTGGACAAAGACCAATGTGCCAGCCAGCAAATAACCTGTTTAATTTTGTTTAGTTTAGAGACTAAGTCCGAGTCGACACCGACCAGCGATCCCCGCACAATAACACTATCCTACACACACTAGGGACAATTTACATTCTTTAGACCAAGCCAATTAACCTACAAACCTGTACGTCTTTCGAGTGTGGGAAGAGACCGAAGATCCCGGAGAAAACCCACGCAGGTCCACAGGGAGAACGTACAAACTCCGTATAGACATGCACCCATAGTCAGGATCGAACCCCGGTCACTGGCGCTGTAAGGCAGCGACTCTACCGCTGCACCACTGTACTGCCCTGATTGAAATAGTAATTGATGCAAAGACAATGAAATCTGCAACTGTGGAGGTAGAAACTGTGCCAAGGGTTCCGGTTAATGATATTATTTTTATTTCAGTGATGATTTGGAGGGGTGATTATTGACGAGGACATCAGTGAGATCTTATACACTGTTGTTCATAGTCACTCCATGGAACATTTTGCATTTAACTGAGGGAGTTGCCAGTAATCCCAGAGATAGAAGTCCCAACTCTCCCTCAAGAAAGCAGCGAAGCATCCATTAATCTCAAGGATCTGAAGTGGGACGTGATTTCCAACAGGATTTCGATAAATATGACCCAGGCACAAGGAACGGCAGCTGCTAGTTTACAAAAAGAGACGCTAAGTGCTGGGGTAATTCAGCAAAGATAGTAAGCAAAAGGACACAAAGTGCTGGAGTAACAGCAGGTCAGGCAGCACCACTGGAGAACATGGATAGATGACGTTTTGGGTCGAGACCCTTCCTCAGACATTTCACAATTAGTCTGAAGAAGGATCTCGACTCAAAATGTCGCCTATCCATGTTCTCCAGGGATGTTGCCTGATCTGCTGAGTTACTCCAGTACTTTGTATCTTTTATTGGATAAATAGGGTTGATCCACCTTATAGCACTCCTGTAGCCAAACCAGACTGCTGGTGATATCAACAACCGAGACAGAACCTTTAATACAGAAAGGTGTCAAAGGGTGCTTCAGAGGAACAACTAGTGGAGCAGCTGCCTCACGGCTCCAGAGACTCGGGTTTGATCCGGACCTCGGGTGCTGTCTTTGTGGAGTTTGCACCCTCTCCCTGTGACCACGTGGGTTTCCTCTGGGTACTCTGGTTATTTCCTACATCCCAAAAGCACGCAGTTAAAAGATCCCTTAAGTAGTGTGTTCCCCTTGTGTACATAAGCGGTAGAATCTGGGGGTGTTGTTGAGACTACGTGGTGTATTAAACATGGTTAAAGTGGGGTCGGTGTAAAAGTGGGTGCTTGGTGAAAGTTTAGTTTAGATATAGAGCGCAGAAATAGGTCATTTGGCCCACTGAGTCACGCCGGCCAACGATCACCCTTACACTAAAACTATCTGACACACTAGGGACAATTTACAATTTTTACAGAAGCCAATTAACCTACAACCCTGTACGTCTTAGAAATGTGGGAGGAAACCGGAGCACCCGGAGAAAACCCACGCTTTCACAGGAAGAATTTACAAACTCCGTACAGACAGCACCCGTAGTCATGGACGGAAATACCAGGGGGTGGGGGACACACACGCCCCTTCCATGTTTTGAGAGGTGGAGGACAATCCCCCCCATGTTTTGTAATCCAGATTTTGAAATTTGGTGAAAAGAAATCTATTAAAAATCTCCGCTTTCCGCAAGACTGATGGGAGGACTGATGATCGGGGGCGCCAATTGGACGAGAGAGACGTCGGTCAGCAGGCAATGGGGGGGGGGGGGGGGGGGGCGGGACATGATGATTCAGCGCGATGATTGGAGGAGGGAGGTGTCGGTCAGAGGCGGAAGTAGGGGTGTGGGATTGAGGATAGAGCGCGATGATTGGAGGAGGGAGACGTCCTGGTGGAGCAAAGATCATAGAGCGGAGCTTCAATCGGCCAGTTCGTGAGGCCTTTCATCGCCCGGCGCGGTTTAAAATCGGCTGCGGGATCTTCCACCACTCCATGGTCAAATTGTTGCGTCGAGGCGATCGAGGCTCCCGATCTTAAGCCGCGCCGGGCGATGAAAGGCCCCGCGAACGGGCCGATTGAAGCCCCATGATTCGGGGTGGGCAAAACTGCTGTTGCTGGAGTTCGGAGTCAGTCACCAACTAGGTCAGCTCCCGATGTTACCATTCACAGGGCCCACGGCCGAAGACGTGCACGTGTGTGCACATTCGGCCACCAAGAAATTGTGTCCCCCCCCCATGTTTTGACAGCGATTTCCACCCTGTCTGTCGTCAGGATCGAACCCGGGTCTCTGGCGCTGTAAGGCAGCAGCTCTACCGCTGTGGCACCATGCTGTAGACTCCGAGAGCTGTTTCTCGACATGATCTTATGACTGCGAATGTGGAAATGAAATTTCCCATCAACCGCAGGTGGCCAAATTGGAGTGTCTGAAAGGAAGGAAGGGAGAGCTTTATGGAGAGAATTCCAGCACTGAGTGTCTGACTGCTGAAGGCCCTGCTGTCGACCGTGAGATGATTAAAAGGAGCAGCGATCGGGAGGAGCAGCCTTAACGGCGTGGACTGTCGACAGAAGAATGTAGGGGTGAGGTAAGGTATCGAGGGGTGAAAGTGGGAGGAGGCGTGTCAACAATTCTTTCACTATAAGTCTTCTGATGTCCAACACACAAACATAACTCTTACCTTTGCTTTCAACTGCCTTAGGTACAGGACCCCCAGGGGGCGAAACAAATTTGGTGGACATAAAAAATGAATGATATTGTCTGCGTGCAAAGAACGACAGATTAATTTGTTTTGGAAACGGCTGTGCCAAACTAAACTGCTGCAAATTCACAAGGAGCAGGATTTAACTGTAGTGTTTCTGTAACTGTGTGAGCCGATCTCATGGCTCCTCAGTAGTGAACCCTTTCTGGAACTTATAAGATGACAGCTTACAGCTGGACATACAGCAAATTGACTTGAGCTTTATTGAATTACAGGCAATTACATGCTGGGCATTTTCCATTGTCCTGAGTACATTTACAATGTCAGTTCACCGGGATTTATGTGGGCCTGTTTGCCAGTCAAACCGTGCCATATTTTTATATTTTTCGTGTGTATATACATACTTGTGTGAATCATAATTAGCAGACAGGCACGCACGTCATTTATTTTACAAGAGTCATTCAAGGACGTATCTCAGGGCCTTTTGCAGCCAATGAGATGGCAGGTGCAATCAGAGCCAAGCTCTGTATACGAGACGTGTTTCATGATGATTTATTAGAGGGTTTGTCTTTCAGAGCAGAATTGAACAACAAAACAGAACCCCACAGGAATATAAAAGAAAGCTCGCGGTGGGAGGAAGGTCTGTGCAGTTTGCAACTGATTCTCCACAATTTGCAACGGGAAAGTCAAAAGGCAGACAAATGTACAGCCGGCCAGGTAAATAATGCCAGGTGGTGCGAGTTATAGAGTCACACCACGTGGATGCAGGCCCGTTGGCCCAACTTGCCCATGCCAACCAACATGCCGCACACTAGCCTGTCACCTGCCTGCGTTTGGCCCAATTCCTTCCAAACCTATCCTAGCCATGTACCTGTCTTAAACGTTGCGATAGTCCCTGCCTCAACTACCTCCTCCGGTAGCTCGTTCCATACACCCACCACCCTTTGTGTGAAAAATGTTACCCCTCAGGCTCCTATCAAATATTCCCCCCCCCCCCTCACCTTAAACCTATGTCCTCTGATTCTCGATTCCCCTACTCTGGGTAAAAGAATGTACATCTACCCGATCGCATCCGTTGATATGGAACACTGTGGCGGCTTAAAGACAAATAAGACCCCACATTTGACAGTGGAACATGAAGAACACTTCAGGACCAGGATGTGGATGGGCAATTGTGGGCATCAAGGGAACCAGAATTATTTCCCACTTGTATCCTGGATACCCCGTGAGAAGTGAGTATTGAAGTTGGGAAGTTATGTTCCAGTTGTACAAGAGGCCACACTTGGAGCATTGTGTTCAGTTTTGGTCACCCTGCTAGATGGATAGATGCCATTAAGCTGGAAAGAGTGCAGAGAAGATTTTGATGGATGCTGCCAGGATTGGAAGGCCTGAGCTCCAGGGAGAGGTTAAGTAGCAGGCCAAGATGTTATTAATAGAAACAAGGAATTGATAACCCCCACAATTAAAATGTGGATTGCGGAAATGTCGGAGACCTTACACTTGGAAAGAATCAGACTTGTCTTAATGGACAAACAAGAACTTTTTATCAGAATATGGTCTCCATTTATTGACTACTTGAAGGCGCAGACTGGCTCGGCACGTGAACCTGACTGAAACGTGAATTAAGGATTAGATGAAAAGTTATACTTTATAATTTACAAACTTATCTCCAAAGTTGTATTTTTAGTAAATTATTCCATTCTTCTTTATTATACTTTTTTTCTTTTTTTATTTCTCTTTCTTATTTTCTATCTATATATTTAAAAAAATATTAGAAGCAGAGTTAATGTCAATTGATAATATTAGTAATGTAGGAATGATATACATGAAATGTTTTTAATATGATATGTACCTGCCTCTAATAAAAAGAAACAAGGAATTGCAGATGCTATGGTTGCTGTGTGTCAGGCAACATCTCTGAAGAAGAGTGCTGACCCAAAATGTCACCTATCCATGTTCTCCAGATGCTGCCTGACCCGCTGAGTTACTCCAGCACTGTGTCTAAGATTTTGTTCCCTGAGTTGCAGTAGGTTGAGAGGTGATATTATAGAGGTGTATGAAGTCATGAGGAAAATAGAGAGTAGTGTGAATGCATATACACTGTCATCTCCCCCCCCCCCCCCCCCCCCCCAGGATAGGGTAATCAAAAAGTGCATGGCATAGCTTTAAGGTTTAGTTTACTTTATTTTAGTTTAGAGGTGCAACGTGGCCTTCAGCCCACCGAGTCCACACCGACCAGAGATCCCCGTACACTAGCCTATCCTGGCGACAATTTAGAATCTTTATCGAAGCCAATTAGCCTACAAACCTGTTTAAGAAGGAACTGCAGATGCTGGAAAATCGAAGGTACACAAAAAAGCTGGAGGAACTCAGCGGGTGCAACAGCATCTATGGAGCGAAGGAAATAGGCAACGTTTCGTCCCGAAACGTTGCCTATTTCCTTCGCTCCATAGATGCTGCTGCACCCGCTGAGTTTCTCCAGCTTTTTTGTGTACCTAACCTACAAACCTGTACGTCTTTGGAGTATGGGAGGAAACATAGAAACATAGAAAATAGGTGCAAGAGTAGGCCATTCGGCCCTTCGAGCCTGCACCACCATTCAATATGATCATGGCTGATCATCCAACTCAGTATCCTGTACCTGCCTTCTCTCCATACCCCCTGATCCCTTTAGCCACAAGGGCCACATCTAACTCCCTCTTAAATATAGCCAATGAACTGGCCTCAACTACCTTCTGTGGCAGAGAATTCCAGAGTTTAACCGCTCTCTGTGTGAAAAAAGTTCTTCTCATCTCGGTTTTAAAGGATTTCCCCCTTATCCTTAAGCTGTGACCCCTTGTCCTGGACTTCCCCAACATCGGGAGCAATCTTCCTGCATCTAGCCTGTCCAACCCCTTAAGAATTTTGTAAGTTTCTATAAGATCCCCTCTCAATCTCCTAAATTCTAGAGAGTATAAACCAAGTCTATCCAGTCTTTCTTCATAAGACAGTCCTGACATCCCAGGAATCAGTCTGGTGAACTTTCTCTGCACTCCCTCTATGGCAATAATGTCCTTCCTCAGATTTGGAGACCAAAACTGTACGCAATACTCCAGGTGTGGTCTCACCAAGACCCTGTACAACTGCAGTAGAACCTCCCTGCTCCTATACTCAAATCCTTTTGCTATGAAAGCTAACATACCATTCGCTTTCTTCACTGCCTGCTGCACCTGCATGCCCACTTTCAATGACTGGTGTACCATGACACCCAGGTCTCGCTGCATCTCCCCTTTTCCTATTCGGCCACCATTTAGATAATAGTCTGCTTTCCTGTTTTTGCCACCAAAATGGATAACCTCACATTTATCCACATTATACTGCATCTGCCAAACATTTGCCCACTCACCCAGCCTATCCAAGTCACCTTGCAGTCTCCTAGCATCCTCCTCACAGCTAACACTGCCCCCCAGCTTAGTGTCATCCGCAAACTTGGAGATATTGCCTTCAATTCCCTCATCCAGATCATTAATATATATTGTAAATAGCTGGGGTCCCAGCACTGAGCCTTGCGGTACCCCACTAGTCACTGCCTGCCATTGTGAAAAGGACCCGTTTACTCCTACTCTTTGCTGATCACCCAACTCAGTATCCTGTACCTGCCTTCTCTCCATACCGCCTGATCCCTTTAGCCACAAGGGCCACATCTAACTACCTCTTAAATATAGCCAATGAACTGGCCTCAACTACCTTCTGTGGCAGAGAATTCCAGAGATTCACCACTCTCTGTGTGAAAAAAAATTTCCTCATCTCGGTCCTAAAAGATTTCCCCCTTATCCTTAAACTGTGACCCCTTGTTCTGGACTTCCCCAACATCGGGAACAATCTTCCTGCATCTAGCCCGTCCAACCCCTTAAGAATTTTGTAAGTTTCTATAAGATCCCCCCTCAATCTTCTAAATTCTAGCGAGTACAAGCCGAGTATATCCAGTCTTTCTTCATATGAAAGTCCTGACATCCCAGGAAACCAGAGCACCCGGAGAAACTCCACACGGCCACGGGGAGAACAAATAAATTCCGTACAGACAGCACCCGTAGTAGGGATCGGTTCCCAGGCCTCTGGTTCTGCAAGGCAGCAACTCTACCGCTGCACCACTGTGCTGCCTTAACCTGAGGGGTGATTATTTTTTCACACAGAGGTTGGTGGGTATGCAGAACAAACTGCCAGGAGCGGAGTTCATTTTAATGCAAGTGATGCTGAAACTAGAGTATAACGGAGTCCCAGGACTGCATGGCTTCTTTCTGGAGATTCAGGGCTTTTCCTGTATATTATTAGTGTCCATCACCCACTGAGCAGAGCATGGAGAATTGTGTAACATTTCCAAATTGGTAGGAAAAGTAGAATCATTTTCAAATGGCGAGGGATTGGAAACTAGTCATAGCCAGAGAGCCCTGGATGTTCTTGGACATGACTCATCGAAGATTATAGACAGCAGCAATTAGGAAAACATTTTGGATGTTCACATTCTAGCTTTAGTTTAGTTTAGTTTAGAGATACAGTGTGGAAACAGGCCCCTTGGCCCACAGAGTCCACTCCAACCAGCAATCCCCATACACTACAACACAAATCCTACACATACTAGGGACAATTTGCAATTTTACCAAGCCAGCCATCCTACAAATCTGGTCAAACCCAGGTCTCTGACGCTCCACCACTGTGCCACATTTGTTGCATAACAAGCAGAGTATAATTTTCTGCCTTGTGGGCGGCCCGGTGCGGGGCGGAGACGGTGCTACGGCGGCTGAGGCGGCGTTATGGCGGCGGCGACCTGGATCCGGGGCTCGGCCGTGGGCCAGTGGAGGACATGTCGGGAGCTCGCAGGTCACAGGCTGGTGCCTGTTTTCCGGAGCACCCGTTGCAACAGCTGCGTCCGCTGGACTGGAGGGCGGCAGCTTCGACCACCCCCAGGCCGCGGAGTTTGAACCGCGGGACTGATACCATCGCCCGGTGGGGTATCGCCTCGGCGCAGAGGGAGAAGAGGAAGGAAGAGACAGTAACTCTAAGACTTTTGCCTCCATCACAGTGAGGAGGTGTTTGGTGAACTCACTGTGGTGGATGTTAATTTGTGTTTATTGTGTTTTGTTATTATTACATGTATGGCTGCAGGCAACAGCATTTCGTTCAGACCGAAAGGTCTGAATGACAAATAAAGGATTCAATTCAATTCAATTCAATTCAATGAACCAGGACATCTTACCAGCCTTATGCAAGGACTATTGTTGTTGAGGCCACTCCTGCAGTTTGGACCTCCTTACATAGGGAAGGATATACGTAATATCACAAGAAAAATGGAGATTGGAAAAATGGGCAATAGGTCAGCATGGTGGCGCTGCGGATGAGTTGTTGCCTTACAGCGCTAGAGACCCGGTTTCGATCCTGACTATGGATTCTGTCTGTACACAGTTTGTACATTTCCCAAGTGACCTATTCTCTTCGATGAAGGGGTTTTCTCCGGGTGCTCCGGTTTCCTCCCTGACAAACCATTCCCCTCCCCCCCCCCCCCCCTCTAATAAAAAATTGAAGTGGCTTTGATGAGGAGCCTGGCTTAATGATAATTTTCTAATGATTTTCTCCCTCTTATTTCGCAAGAGTTCAGCAGCCTCACAAGTGGAAACTCCAAAGACACTGGTCACATGGGTTTCCGTAGGCTGGTTAAATGGGAGAGCTACATCGAGGTGACTGGCTGCAAACAAATCAACTCTTCCTGTTGCAGTTTCAGCAAAGAGGGCCACCCACAACTTTCATCCACTGAATAAATAATAATCTGCTCTTCGACCAACGGACTGTGCTCTCGATATGATTATCGTGTAACCTTAACCAGGGGGAGTCGGGTGCTGGAGGGCTATTTACCTTTCAAAGGAGTGAGTCAAGATAAAGTCAAGAGTGTTTAATCGTCACGGACCAACAACAGAGCAGTTAAAAAGGTCTTAGTGCAACCCAAGACAGTCTATACTTCAGAGTTGAGGTTAGTGTTGTCTAGTGTTCAAGAGCCTGATAATTATGGGAAGAGGGTTTTCTTGAATCTAGTGGTCATGGTTTTC